>NC_034438.1:71107900-71280676 GCF_002078875.1 Numida meleagris
GCACTCAGTGAATTACATGCACTCCTAATTCCTTGCTGCAGTGGTTCAGTTGGCGTTAAGTAGCACGCCTAATGCAAGTGGGCTGTTCTGCAGGGATCTGTTTGTGAGAGGTTTAAAGGCAGCCTGCAGCTGCCCAGTTGTGCAGCATCCTCTGAGTCACGAATGGGATGTGATGTGACTTTCCCTGGGAGAAAGCAAAGGAACGCTCCCCTCTTAGTAACTGACATTAGAAGGTATTAGATTTTCGTACAACAATGTTTGCTGATCTGGCGCCAGCAAACACTGTCTTATATTAACTTCAGTACAAATCAGATGTACTGAAATGGGAAAATCTGAAATGGTACGTTTTGTTCTCTTGAAACTAGATTTCTGACATTGCTTTATTCTTGCTTTCTGTCCAAGGGCACTGCATCATCCCACACAAACAGGTAAGTTGCCATCAGCAGCACATGTGTATGCATACACATCCATACGTACATTTTAGTGGAGTTCTTCCTCCACCCCATGAAAGAAAAAAATATATACATTTGCTGTCATCATAGTAGTTCGACTTAGAAACTGTCTTGCAGAGTTGAATATAGTGTTTCGATTTCAAAAGTTCTGACATTTATTCTATGACTTGTGCATGTGTGCGGCAACACTGATAGTTCAATTGGGCAGATTCTCATGGTGAAAGAAGGGTGAGGTTTATCAGAAGAGAGGTTCAATCCCGAGGGCAAGAGAAACAGTAATTTCAAATTAAGGGGACTAATATGCTTTAATTGACCTGGAGACAGCCTGGGTAAGGATTAGGGGTACCAAAACAATAATAACTATTTTTTAACTCTGTGGTGCAGTTTCTTTTAAGACATTGTTGGCCTTGTAGCTACTGGGCTTCATACAGTACAATGTATCCTTCACATCTACTCAGAGCATTAAGAAAGACTAAATCAGGAAGTATGAGTATAAATGTGGATGCAAAAAGATTACTTCAGAACTGCTTCTACAGGAACCTTATCAAAGCAGGAACACTGATCCTGTTACTAGCCTTGAAGTTATATACCCTGAAGATGTCTCTCTCTTTCCTGCCATTTATTTACTTCCTTTCCTCTTACCCCTCCTCTTTTTCTTCCAGTACTTCCAAGGATGAAGAGTCTGCAGATCTGACTGTCAATATTAGCATAAGGTTAAAGGTGCCGTTTGACCCTAATGTGTTTTCTCCCTTGAGCTGAAAATAAAGCGAGGTCTGGGAGAGGAGCTAAAAGATACATATCAAAGCTGAAGCACTGAATGCCGACCTAAGGACAGATAGCTACATTCCAATTAGGTCAACAGCAGAAAGCTGAGCATTTAAGCATACATACAAAGACCTACTCTACCTGTGATTATCAGAGCTCACCATTCTTTTGGACAGTTATCTAAATCCTGTTAGAAACCATGGGGAAACTCTGACAATGACATTGGTGAGATTTGCATCAGGCAGCCTAATTCACATGTGTTCTTTCACACACAGAAATATGTGTGTTGTCCCTCAGAAACTGGCTTGCCTGTTACACTTCCAAAGGCTATGAGAAATGTTAGAACAGAAAATTCAGGTTCACCGTATAGATCAAGAAAAATCTTTCAACATTTTCATGACTTAGCGAAGTCCCCACTGAGATCACTACCTTGAAGGACATCTATAGTTGTCTGTCTGAATCACTACTCTGTGAACATGCTGTGGATTATTGCTGTAAGTGACTTGAAAATTTTGGTACGACATTGTTCATTGGAAATTAAGGTACAGCACCGTTCACAGGGGTGCAAAAACAGAGTGCAGCTGGTAAATAAGAAATTAATTCCACACAAGTTCCCTGTGCAGCCTTAGGTGCTGGCAACCTCAGGGGAGCTTCACGTGCTGCCTCTAAGAGGAACAGACACAGAGGGTAGAGCAGGGTGGAGACTCCAGGATCAGGCTCTGTGATGAATGGGAACTAGATGGTACTTAAAACTGATAAGCTATGATAAGATCCTGCTTGTGATAAAATTGTGTTGGTTTTGTTTGGTTTGTTCGTTGATTTGTTGGCTAGTCTGGTTTTGGTTTTGGTTTGTACAATAACTTCAATTTGAATGAGCCACCTACGGTAGTAGGCTTGCTTTCAGAATTAAGGACAGAGACTGTTTGCCTCACAGCGCTCACAAGTATTGATTTCTGAAATCACAGAATCTCTCAATTTGCATACATGTTTAAATATACACACACACACACATTTGTCTTGGCAACTTCCTGTGCAGTCCACCCCTTGGGCTAGTGTTATTTCAACCCACGATTTTTGTCATCATGGTGAGAGACAGCACATAACATGCCGGCTAATTAAGCAGGCTCAATTGCTGAAGTTAAGTACACAAACAAGTGATTCACTTGACTCTGTGACTTTGATCGAATGTCTTGTCTTTGAATCATTCTCAGTGAGTATGTAACAAAAAATCTCTTAAATGGAATTCCTGGCATCTTGCTTATTTTCTTTGTGGTATCAAAAAATAATTATTACTCTCCATGTTTCGCACTGAATTTTTTACTTCCCTTCTGCAAAACGTATAAGTAAATCTCATTATCCAAAATACTGAGCTAAGAGCATGTCATACAGTGTAGAGCAAAGCTGGGCATTTAAAGTCATGTTTTTCACTACAGCATCCGTTTGTTTGAGTGATAATAGCTGCTAGCGTGACTCAGTGGTATATAGTTTCCAAAGTAACCCTTTCTTTCATGATGATGAAGGTAAAAGGTAGATTTAGATTAAGGTGCTGGACTTCAGTTCAGGTGATACATCCAAGCCAGAGCAGGAAGAGACAAAGCTGAATGAGAACACCATAGAGAAGCAAATGGGTTCTCAGCACAGTGCTGCTGTCATTACACCCAATTTTCTCTAATAGTCTCAGACACATAGAATTTCAGCTACTAATCTACTCTAAATATCTAAGGTGTGAATATGAATGTATACTTATTTTTGCAAGTCAAATATGGGTGAATATTTCAGAGGCCATATCTGCGATGAGTTTTATTAAATTTTCTGCAATATATACATACAATGAAGAAGTCACCTTCAGGAAGACAACTTGTGATTTGCTTAAAATCATATTGCCTTGCAAATAATGAAAAAAATATTCCTGTTTCTCATTTCATTCAATCTTTTTTTTTTTTAAGGAAATTGCATTGTAATCAATAGACAATGATATTTTCACAGTCACATTAATAGGTAATGTATTTAATAATGTAAATAAGCTTCATTCTTATATCTGTTACGTGGATTTTTGGTTGCTCTGTAGGAAGAAACTCAGCAACCCAAAGTCTTCTAAAGCTCTTCTGCTGGGCTGCTGGTCTACCCACCTGCCTCAGAAACAGAATTTCATTGTGGTAAGCCCCTCTCAGCATCAACTGCACTCATCTGGAAAATACAATTTATGGCCACCATTTTCCAGCTACTCCAGAACTTCTAAATAGTCCCTTGAAAGAAACGGGTGTCCAGAAACACAGTCCTTAAACTTAATGTATTAACAAGTGAAACATTCTTATTCAGCAATTTACTTTTTCTGTGTTTTATCCTCATGTCCGACATGATCTCAAGAAGTCTTGAAAACCCATGGCCATATCTCAGTTTTTATTTAGTTTTAGTCTTGAAGCAGAAGAGACATCCTTAAATCAGCTGTGATATGAGAGTGAGAAGGTAGGAATTTCTTGGTACTTTGTTTACAAAGAGCTTTGGTCTAAGGTAAAAAATAAATAAATAGGATTTTTAAAATGATTTACTGTAATCCTACAAGAGAAGGAAATGTGTTTAAAAGGCATTGTTAACTCCTTTTGCTCTTCAGTCACGATGATTCAGCGCTAATAAAAATACGTGAATATTAATGCAATTCTCTTCACCTGTGTATTCAAGCATTCATAAAATTTCTCATATAAGTCTACTCATTTTAATGATTAGGCAGAAGAAACAATTTTCCAGTAGAAATCTGATACTATTTTCACTTCCATCTCTATGAGCATCTTGCCTTCTGTGCTTAAGAGGGCATCTGCAGTCAATGCCGCCGATTTCATCACATTGAACTTCCTTTCTTTGCATGAATTCAGAGCTGATACATCCCATGCTCCTAGTCACATCTTTCGGTTACTCTCATGTGTGCATGTCTGTCACACCAGTATGGCACATCCCTGTCACAGTTTGTGTAATAACAGGACATATTTCTGACAATGCAACAAAAAGTGGTGCTACTGAGAAATATCTACCTATGGTGCCTGTAACCAGGAGGATCTATAAGACATGTGATTAAGTCTAGTCCCAGCCCAGAGTTTTGTCTTTTCTACTAGTGTCAGGCTGATTTTTCACATATTAAGCTAGCCAGGAAAAGAAAGTCTATTTAAAATAATGAAAATACTCAATGAAAAATGATACTGTAAAATACCACCAATTCCTTCACGCCTTATGTTTTTATCTCACCTGACTTACATGTTTATTATTTTTATATTGCATTTTCACAGAAAAATTATTCCAAAACAATTCAAACAAACAAATGGAATTTCTCAAGAGCATTGCAAGCATAACTGCAAAGTAACAGAACTGCATAACAGAACTTGGAGACTTGCTATGGCATTAGAAAAACACCAGCAAACCAACCAATAAATCAAACAAACAAACAAAAATAAAGAAAACAAAAACAGAGCATTCCATTCCAAACTGAAGTACAAACTGAGCTGGTTTTGACTCAAAATGAGTCAAATCAAAATATGTCAACTCAAAATGAGAGAAATCTTACAATTTCTTAGAAGGTTTCACATTTCATGATTTGTTCTGAAATTGCTTCATTGTAGTAGCTAGCATTTCTGTTTTAATGTTAAAGCAAGCTCTTCTTCCATTAGTATAAATAGCAGTTGTGTGAATGGCAATGGGACGTCACTCTTCATTTACATGAGAAAAAAATTATTCCAGAGAAAGACAATGTAATTATAACAAAACAACTTTTATGAGATATTTTAGTTATATATGTATTTTTGCATCATACTAGTGATGTTTGATTTACTGTGACAGCTAAGTTTTTATTGCTCATCTTAAATTAAATATGTTAATGTCAAAAATAGGATAAGATACAGGAAGGATGTGGAGCTGTTGGAGAGGGTCCAGAGGAGGGCCACCAAGATGATCAGAGGGCTGGAGCACCTCCCCTGCAAAGACAGGCTGAGGGAGCTGGTCTTGTTTCAGCCTGGAGAAGAGAAGGCTGAGAGGAGACCTCATTGCAGCCTTCCAGTATTTAAAAGGGGATTATAAAAAGGAGGGGAATCAACTTTTTACGTGGGTAGACAGTGATGGGACAAGGGGAAATGGTTTTGAGCTCCAGGAGGGAAGGTTTAGATTAGATGTCAGAGGGAAGTTCTTCACAGAGAGAGTGGTGAGGTGCTGGCACAGGCTGCCCAGAGAGGCTGTGGATGCCCCAGCCGTGGAGGTGTTCAAGGCCAGGTTGGAGGGGGCCCTGGGCAACCTGGTCTAGTGGCTAGCAGCCCTGTCCACTGCAAAGTGTAGGAACTGGGTGATCTTTAAGATCCCTTCCAACATAATCCTTTCCATGGTTCTATGATATCCAATTTGAAAATCCATTTATACTGTAGAAAATATTTATAAGGCCTTGTCAATTTAGTAGGTACAAAGCAGCTGCCAGATGAATCATATGTTAAATAATAATTCTTAAGACATATTAAAATGTCAAGGATACTCTTCTTCTGTTGACTGTTTTCAAATTTCATCTACTGAAGATACATGGGAAATAAGGAATAATTCAAATACAAATTGCTGCTAAAGGTGTATTCCTTACATTCCTAAGATATAAACTTCCTTAAGCTAACTTCATGTCCGTATAAGAAAATTGAATGTATCCTGGTACAAAAGAGTTGAATGGAATACACCAGCTGCAAATGGACTTCAAATTGAATTAAAGAATAATTAACCATTCACATTTTTAAAAGCTATCAGTACACTCAGGTAACACCACATTCCCTGTCCACAAAAGAAATCCCATACTACAGAGAAGGCAAGCTAGCCCTGTGAATGAACTACTCAGCACTCATCTTCATGTGGAAATGAAATAGATATCTTGCACTTCTCTGTGCACATCAGCTCCTTGCACATCAAGCTAGAGAACCCAGAAAACAGCAGTATCAATATAAGAGACTGGTATGGCAGCGTGAACACAGCATTTCCATTCTATGGGATGCTGTAAAATAAAATAACGGCTTGCCTCAGAGGGGTATTCCAAAAAGGTTACCCCATTAAAATGAAGGATAAATTCATTATGCCTTAATTTTATATTTACAATCACAACTATTCAGATAATTGGACTACAAGTTTTAGTTAAAAATCATAAGTGCAGCATTAATAGGTCATAATTTGAGCATTGTTCACAGACAGGTCTGACTGCAACATTGGATATTCTCTCTGCTCAGTAGCTTAAGCACTAAACTCAGTTTTTAAAAGGAAAACATTTGCTCCTTTTCACCAGTAAATATATTAAACAGGAAGGAATTTAATGTCACTAGCAGTCAAATGGACCTCAGATGTTCTTTATACCTCTTAATATCCTTTAATGCCTAAGGAGTTTTTTTGCCTATTTTTGCTACAAGCACTTTCCACAAAACTCATTGTTCTGAAAATGCTGTGACAAGTCTTTCTTTAGCACTGCAATTATTTTTCAGATTCTTTTTTCCTTTCAGTAACTCATACAAAGCATTTGGCCAAGCTACAGGCTCCACTTTTTTGTTTTGTCTTCTTTTCCTCTCCTATATTTTTGCTTTGTTGTTGTATTAAAAAATAATGATACTTACTATAATCATCATGAGCTCAGACTTAGATTGCACAGCTAATGCCATTTGTGAGTAGGGGTATCTTTGAAGGAGTTTGAATAAGCGCTTATAGGCACCCAGTGATTTAGAGAAGTGATCCTTCTAACTGTAATGCCCGAGTCAGTATTTAACTTTGTGTCTTGCTCTAGCCAAAATAATCTCTCTTTGGCACTAGCCAACTATCAGAAGAAAGATAAAACATGCCTGTGAAAAACAATCAGATTACAAAACCAATAAGAAATCTTAAAGCTTCTTACTGAAGTCATATTTTAAAGCCAAACCATGAAAAACATGAAGTGTTTTTTAAAAATGTAAGAAATAATTCCTCTTGACATTGGATAATCATTTTCGTTTTCACTAGTCTTTTAAATGGCCTGACAAATGTGTCAACAATTTCCTGTTTTCCTTTGATCTTCAGTAATAGTTTTAGAAGGATGAATTAGAATGAATCTTTAGCTTTAGGTTCTTCATTTCTATCTGATCTTTTGGAATAGAAATTATGTGCATGAATACATATAATCACAAGATGCAGACAAACACTGTTTCTTTTAGTTGTTTATGTACACACTGACAGAAAGGAGCTATAAAAAAAACTGTGTGTAATTAGGCTTGTAATTATGTTGTAGTGGACTGGGGATAGATGGGCTGGTCCAGCCTGATGAAGATTTCTGAAAATTCCCTTAGCTCTTTCAGTTGGTGTTCTTGACATATGCCACATACACTTTAAAAAGTTTTTAAGAACTTTCTTGACGGTTCCCAGATTATTCTCCCTCTCTCCTTTCTGACTTATCTCCCCTTGATCCATCTGCACACTAGTGATCACTTTGAGGGGATGTGGCATAGAATCTAAATATCCATTTGTAGGAGAATGAATTTAGCTATAGAGTAAATCCTCTAATCAGATGCCTCATTAACATATGCATACTGATGGAATAGATGTGTTGACAAGAAAAGGGGCATGCAGTTGCATTCTCACATTGTTATAGGTGTCTACAGATGACCTAGAGATGTATCCTATAAATCAATCCTGTTTGAAGAAATATATCAAATTTCAGGTTAGAAAAGAATTGAAGAAGAATGCTGTCAGTGTTGTTTCCTAGCCTGGCCCATTCATAAAGATTGTAGTAGTCTGCAAATGCAAAGGACAGCAGAGGCATGAGTGTCAAGGAGAGAAGCTGGTACAACAGTTTCGAAACATAACCCAGAAAATGTAATATCTTAATAAGGATTAAAAGCTATCTGTGTGATGCTTTTCATTGTTGCTTCAGCATGTATCCCCAAATTCCTTCAGCTGCATCCTTTGTATGAAATCCTCTGCAATTTCTGCCTGCTCACACCCATGGCACAGTTGTGAAAGTTGTGAAAATGTAGCAGTGAGATTAAGGTGCTGCTGCACATGTTGGATCTTGAAATCATCCCCTACCTGCTCAGAGTTTATTATTATTTTTTTTTCCTGGAGTTGTGCTTACCTGCTCAGCCACCACCCATGTAAAGTGCGCATTAGTAATCTAGGACTCCTTATATTGTGCACCATGCCTTGAAGGGGATACTTACAGGCCAAAGGACTCTAAAAGAGGAATAAGCCACAGGCAATAAAGCAGTCTCAGTCCATGCTCAGGCAGCCATCCCAGCATAATGGGATGGGAGAGGAGACAGCCTTCAGGAATAGGGACACAGAAAAATATTAGATTTTCGGAGGTGATGAGTTCAGCTTACCTGAAAATTAACAGTGGACTGCATATTTTGGGGAAAACCCACCTATATCTGCTTTTGAACACAAATAAGGTTTAAAGAGAACTGAAATGCACTCTGAAATCCTGTGCAACAGACAGTGCAACTGTGTGTACATGCACTGAGCTAAGGTGTCAAGGTGTTGGTTGTAGGACCTGCAGGTTTGGTGTCCGTGAGGGTGGTCGGAGGCTGCCCTGTGCCACCTGGCTCCAGTGACATGCTGCAGGACACAGCTGAACCCAGCAGCCAAGCTGGTCAAGCCTCAGTGAAAATACATATAGGAGAGGTCGGAAAATAGCAGACAAGCAGAGAAGGGAGAATTAGGAGGGGAGAGATGTTACAGAAGAGATAAACTGGGGAGGGAACACCAGGACCGGAGAAGGAAGTACTCCATGGTCAAGCAGGTATTCACGCTGCAGCCTGTGCGAGCCCTTGCTAGAGCACATGAAAAGTGTGAGGAGGAAGGGGTGGCACTTGGAAACACTGTTATGCAGTGCCTATAATCCTGCATTATTCAGGATTGGTGGAGGGGCTGAGAGTGAAGGAGTGAAGTTGAGACTAGGAAAGGAAAGGAGGCAAGGTATTGTCCCTTCCTCAGAGCTGGAAGGGACCTCTGAAGGCCATCTAGTCCAACTCCCCTGCAGTGAACAGGGACACCACAGCTAGATCATGCTGCCCAGGGCCTGATCCAGCCTCGCTACCCAAATCCTTTTTTTCCTTCTTTTTTTTCTGTCTTCTTTTTTTAATAAAATGAATTTAGTCTTTCCTGCATTGATTTTGCCCTGGTACCAGTTATCGAGATGTAATAGGTAAGTGACCTCCTTATCTTTACCTTGACTCACGAGCTTTCTCATTCTGTTTTCTCCCTCTCACCTGCTTAGGAGAAGAATGAGTGAACGTCTGGGTGGGCATTTGTGTGTCAGTGAAAGTTAACCCACTACAGCATCTTATGCACACATTCACCCTACAAGCATAGATCTCAGTAGCTAGGAAATAAACATGTTTGTTTTCTCTCAACGACGAGCAGGAAATAGATTTTACTTTAATCCCCCAAGTTTTTCCATGATCATAATGTCTTGGTATGTCAGGCTTTCTCACCACCTATGAATACCATGGGCTCTCAGTTCCACTGAACTGTCAAATTATTAAAACTAAAATGTAACTTTGGCTCTAATCTTTGTTGTTGGATGAGTGTGATAGTAAAATCTAATACTTTTAGTACCCTTAATAGCTGAATTAAGGTTTTAAAGGCTAAAAAAAAAAAAAGATACATGATGTTAATTCATGAAAATGGAGTACCTTAAAGATAGATTCATATTTAATCCTGTTTTTTTGTTAGTATTTAGATGAAAACTGCAGCTTGAATTACTAAAAACATGGCTTCAGCCAAGTATCTGTAGCTGTTGAACCTTTCTAAGTATTCAGGTGAGGAAGTGATGGAAAAATCTTCCTTTTTTTGTCTTTCCCTCAAGAACTTGCACTGGAAACAGACAGTACTGCATAAGAGTGGTAATAGATTTAGCTACTACAGCTCTATGCTAATTAGAAAGCAGGAACTGGTTAGCTCAGGCAGGGTTGTATTTCTGAGTGTTCACAGTGAAAGTCCACACAAGGCAAACTATTTCAGGCGAGAATGCAGGGTGCAGAAAAGGTAGCTTCTGCCATCTCTTCAGTGATTGTAATCTCCTGTTTTATTTGTCAGAGTTTAGGGCCACAAATGTGGCAGCAATGCCCCCTTTCTGATGCAAAGGGGAGGCAGTCACACTGTTTTAAAATCTGCCCTCTGTGACTTTCCAGATTAAGAGCAGTGTTTCTATTGATGTCCTAGTGAGAGATGAAGTTATTAACACCAGATGAAGCAGCAGCACCAAAACAGATTTATGCCACTCTACAACACCCGATAGCCTAATAACTTGTTACATTTACACAGCATCAAGCTGATGTGAGCTTTTGTGTTCTAAATTAAATTAATCCTTTGTGCAGTTGAGGTACTACAGGTTGCTGTTTGTGGTCTGAGGTTTAGAAAACAATCTCTGCAGGCTTCTGGCTGGTTTTGGTGCATTCCAGTATGTACTTAGTATTAAGACATAATTACCAGCCATGGAAAATTATTCCACTGTATTTCTCATGCATACTGTTCATTACTATGTTTCACAGGTATGCATTATGTAAGATTCATTCATAATTTCCTTAATGTAAAGTATTTCATTGATGTAAAATAGATGCTTGACTGCTGATAGGGGAAGAAAGATCGAATCTTATTAAATCTTGTTGCAGGGAGGAGCAGTTGGCTTTCACACTCTCCTTTAACTAAAAATAAACAAAAAACCCTATATTCCATTCCTGCTAGGGAGTATTTGATGTGTTATAAATGATCCTTGCCTTTTTATTAATGAATCCTAATAATTTTCAGACTTATACGCCAACTACTGCTGCATGCTCAGCTGATCAATCTGTCATTAAACTACCTCAAACCTGAAGTTTGGTTGAAAAAGACTGCTAAACTTGGAAGGTTATTGGAAAGTAAAACCTATAGAGAATGACTTAAAAACTCAGTGAATAAAATAATAACCACATGAAAAAGCTTCAGGTGTTTCTCACCTTGAAAAAACGTAGGACTTAAAATTGTACTGTCAAGGAGATTAGAAAAAAAAAGACTCACCCAGAGAGGTTGGATAGAAGTAATCAAGATTCTGTATATGTTATCAAATTCAGAATAATATTATTGTGAAAAGAACAATGGAAGTGATGAATTTTCCAATAAATATGAAGTTTTAGAATCGCACAAGAAAGTTTTGAGTTGAAGATGAATTGTTCTTTTACTATTATTTTCAATCTTGTGTCTTCATTTTATTTTTTCAGCTTTTATTCTTGCTACTTGGAAAATAAAAAAAAAAATTAACTTCTCTGTAATAAAAATAAGTTATTCTGGAAGATCAGATAAGGGAAGTGTGAGCACATTACTGATAAATCATAGAATCATAGAATGGTTTGGGTTGGAAGGGACCCTTAAGATCACGTAGTTCCAACCCCCTGCTATAGGCAGGGACACCTCCCTCTACACCAGGTTGCTCACAGCCCCATCCAGCCTGGCCTTGAATGCTTCCAGCGAGGGGGCATCCACAACCTCGCTGGGCAACCTGTTCCAGTGTCTCACCACCTTCACAGTAAAGAATTTCTTCCTAATATCTAGTCTAAGTCTACCCTCTTCCAGTTTAAAACCATTTCCCCTCATCCTGTCACTACATGCCTTTATAAAAAGTCATATAAAAATCTCATTTTTGAGATTATAATGTCAGTATTGGTAACACTATCAACTTAATTGGAATGTGAAACTACAGGGCAATTTTCATTATTATTAATTATCAGGAGATATTCGTGTATGGAAGAGATGATAACAGTGTTTTTAAGCAAATACTAAAATTAGTGGGAAAGAAAAAACAGATTGAAATTATTTATTCAAAATAGTCCGGTGCAATAGCTGCTGAATGAACTATCTCTGATAAGTGGGCACTAGACCTCTGCTGATGGTGAAGATGAGTCTAATCAGCTGGAGAATCTACAGAGGATCAGCTGTAGCTTGATAACTTTGGAGAAATTGCAGGAAAATAACATCAACTCTATTTTCCTTTCTGAAGACACTAGTGTAACGAATGGCTAATTCCATCTGATCTATATTATCACATAAACCTTCAGCATCAATTCTTGTGATTTCATTCCATACAACACCTTGACTACCTTTATGAGGAAATAGAGTGCTTATTCTTTGTTCATATAAGCACTGGTGTATTTTGTGGAGCTGCACTGACATCAGTATGCTTCACAGAATAGAAGAGAATCTGTACTGTGTTGGGTGCAGGACTGGAAATACAATGTTATAAATATGACTAATTTATAAAAGTACAATAGTTATCATGATCAAACGTATTGGTACAATCATCTGTGTCTAAGAAAATCTCTGGCCTCTCTGTTGGATTTGTCACCAGAGATCTTCATTAGTGCCAGCTACGCAGATGGTTTTTCTGAAGTGGACATCTGTCAATTAAAAGTTGCACTAAAATTAAAAACATGCTTTGGTTATGGTCATTAATCATTTTTAATACCCTGCTTCATGTTCAAACTGGCGATGAATTCTTCAAAACATTATTCTCTTGCAGTGCTAATTAGTGGATTTCATCCTGTCCAGAATACATCTACCAGCGGTGCCTTCTTCTGGCTATTGACTTCACTGGGAGCAGAAATTACTGACTTTTACTGATTTACATCCTGCCATACTGACAGTAAAATCCAGTTTTGTGTTGTCAAAGTGTATTACCATTCCATTTTTTTCATTAGTTGTTAAAGGGACCAAAATGACCTGTGTATAAATAACTTTTGTAGATAAAAGGCTTTTACACAGAATGTCACAATTTTGCAGTAGATTCCTTGTAGTGATACTTTAATTCTGGAGTAAGAACCTCTGTAATACTGAGTTCCAGATTGGCTTGCATTTGAGTAACAAGGAAAATTTTATGGAAAAATTGACAAGCATGCAGAAAACATTCAACTAGAACTTAAAAAGTGGAGGGAAAAAAGGAAAATGTCTTAAAACTAATAAAAATGTGGTGATTCTGATATAAAAGAAAAAAAAATGCTGGAGGTGTTAATTTGTTACAAGACATTTTTAATGAAAAAGTAATGTTTTTCTCAAGACTACAAATCCTAGGGCTTCCTTTGTTTTTATTTTAAAGTTGTTTATTTTTGTAAAATACTGCCCAATAATTCTTCTGAAATATGCTTAATATTCTGTCATACAATTTTTCAGTCATCTTCAGTTATCAAATTTATTATAGCTTACTAGTCTCGGATGAGCTTTTATTATTATAGAATCAGAGAATTACCAAGGTTGGAAGAAACCTCCAAGATATCTAGCCTGACCTTCCACCTACCACCAATATTTCCCCTCTAAGCTATGTATCTTAGTACAACATCTAAACGTTTCTTGAACATCTCCAGGGATGGTGACTCTATCACCTCCCTGGGCAGCCCATTCCAGTGTCTGACCACTCTGTAAGAGAAGTATTTCCTAACATCCAACCTGAATCTCCCCTGGCACAACTTGAGGCCATTCCCTTTAGCCCTGTCTCTAGTTACGCAGGATAGGAGTCCAACCCTTACCTTGCCACAACTTACTTGGAGCTAAGTCAGCCTCGTGGATGTACCTTCCACTGCATCCTCTCTTACCTCTCCCTTCTGTTCCAGACCTTCAAGCCTGTTACTTCAGGGCACCTGGGGAATTGAGGTAGGTAGGGACAAGGTTTGCCTGCGATGCCAAGCTGGGACCTGTTTCCACTCCTCCTCATCTCTTAGATCCTCTCCCTCTGCTCAGTGATGGCAGGGCAGTGGGTCCACTGCTATGTGGGGGCATATCACCCTGATACCTTTCTCACAGGTATGGCATGGAGTTGCTGCAGCAGTCTGTCTCCTGCTCACATTCCCTGGTGCTCCTTAATCTCTCCACCTCCTCCTGGAGCTCTGCCACCATGCTGAGCAGATCATCCGCCTGCTTGCACCTCACCAGGTGGTATCCCTGCTGCCCTTCACTGGTAGCAGCAGGCTTGGATTCTCTCTGCAGCCAGAGACCTGGACAGGCACATTTTTGGACAGACATTCCGTCTCAATCACCACATTCTTTTTGGCAAGAGCTTTCTGCCTAGTGGAGATCATGGCCAGATTTTCTGTCTGGGAGGCAGCTGATAGGTGAGCTGGCCTCCTGAGTGGGGAGGGATACTCTGCCCCCCCCTGCTTGCCATCCCAGCTTGAATGCCCTGCATGAACTACCCATTGCATACCCTTCTGATATATCATGCCCTGTTTGCCTGTCCTGTTTGTTGCTCCCCGTGGGGTCTGGCTTTATACACACAGGGGGGTTCAGTCAGTCACCCCTGGCTCCACCCACAGCATGTCAGCTCAGGGGGTCCCTTGCTTTCTCAGTGGCTCTTTTCACGAGGTTGTGCTGCAGTTTTACCTTTCTGTGAAGGGTCCTTTGGTGCAAGCCTCCGCTATGATGCTGATCCACACAAGGTCTTTGCTGAAATAAGACCTTAAGCAATTTATTGGTTGTTTGATCAGTAATGTTCTGCTCACTGACCATTTATTTGTTCACATGATTAATAGGTTAAATTTTTTTTAAAGTCAACAGAGAAGAAACTTTTGAAAAGGATGAGTTGTTTGTTTGGATTTTAACCTTTTAGTGCAGGAAAAGAGGTATCTCCCTGGCTAATTATTATCTACATATATATATGTATATATATATATATATTTCCACTATATATATATATATACCATATATATATGTATACCAGTGAGAACTGCAAAAACCCTGAAATTAACCCTTTAAATTTTATTTGGTATGAGTGAAATAAAGGAAATAATGTTTAAGATACTCTGGATAGTAGCGATGTTCTATCTCTTCAGCTAGGTTAAAAATAAAGTTGACAATGTGATTTGAGCTTTAAGGAAAAAAATAATTCAACAAAAGAAGTCTACTCAGTTCACTTAGAGGTGTTGCTTGTTTTTCAAAGATCACTCAGCATTTGAGAGCTAGTAACAGCAAATAAATTGCTTGTTCAAGATAAATTAAGTGTAAGAGAGCATTCATAACCCCTTGATAGAGAGAATTGGCTGTAAAAAGTGCTAACATTTTGAAACAGCATTTCTTACTTAACTTATATCAGCCTTTTCTTGAAATGTTTTATGCTGCAATAAAAACAAGTTTTTAACATCACACACCGATAATACATGGGCCTCTCCAGGGGCTGCAGGGAATTCTGCTCAATGCCTGGAGCACCTCCTGCCTTCTTTTTGCCCAGACCTTGGAGTCTGCAGGGCTGTTGCTTTTCACCACTCTTGTCTTCCAGGTGTTGGACAGCGTTTCTTATCCTTTCTTAAACATGTTACCATAGAGGCACAAGTAGCATCACCAGTTGATTCAGCTTTAGCCAGCAGTTGTCCCTTTTGGAGAAGATGGACCTGACGCTGTTTTGACATGGGGCAGCTGCTGGGCACTGCTCACAGAGGCTTCGCACACAGCCATCCCACTACCAAAACTTTGCCATGTAAACCCGCTGCAGTTACATACACTTTTCAACACTATTTATTATATTTTATCATTCTGAGTAGAGATGGGATTGACAAATTATTTAGAAGTGTACGTGGATTCTTGCTCCTCAGGAGATCGGGCTTTATTCCAGCAGAACTCGTAACTTCTAGCACCGCAGCTTCAGTACAGACATACTTGAAACTTTGGGCCCTGCAGATATATAGAGAAGGATTTTGAAGGTATGTAAACTCGTTTAGCTTCACTGCCTTGGTTGGAGTTAGGCTGATTTATGCAAGGTGAGGATTTGCCTCAGGAGTGCCTTTAATGGGAGATTTGCCAGGTCTTCTCTACCAAAGGCTCAGAATAATCATTGCTCAGAACAGGAGCTGGAAGAGGATGCCTCTTACAAAGTTCACTGGAGCTGAGATATGGTTTAACATAATGTGAGAGTCACAGACAAAGACCTTATTTTAGTGGAGTTTATGTGTTCCCAGAACTGTTTTTGAACGAGTAGATGACAATAAATACTGCACCTTGCTAGGAACAGTTAAGTCAAAACCATGCTGCAACTGCAGACCCTGTAGTTTTCTTCTACATATACACGTTGAATACATTTTCTCAATCACAACTCTTATGTATATCATCTCCACAACATGGCTGATGTATCCATAGATGTAATGTCACAGCAATCACATAACTGTAAAATGAGCACGGTTTTATTCCCTCTTCTCTACATGCTTTTCCACTGCTTTGTAACAAAACTGTGTCCCAAGGTTTTTCTGCATCCATTTGTGTTTTCTTTAGTGGAACAAGTGATTTAAAAGGTTCACTAAGTAAAACATAAATGCAGACAGAAGTTCTTTTCGTGGGTGGAAATGTACACTTGTTCAGTTTGCTGCTGATTTAAACAGGGCTTACAAGTGTAGATATGTGCATAAACACATATGGATTCCCTGAAGTTGTTATGTCATTATAAGAAAAAATATTAACACAGTACATAATGTGTTTGATCAGAGCCATAGTCGGAGGCTTACCATGATTGCTCATAGAGGAAACAGGATTTTCACTGAAACTGAATTGCAAAGCCAAGCATCTTATTATTGCTAAGTGTTGGTGTAAATACTTTCGTGCAATAGTTGAAAGATGTTGAGGTGCATTAAGTGCTGAAGCCTTTGAAATTGGTTGCAATTGCTCAACTGACCACATATTTAAAGTAATTCCAAATTAGAGATGATACGGACAGATTCAAACATAGTTTGCATATGAATTTGGAAACACTGAAAAAGCAATGTGTTAGAAGGAAAATAGAATATGTTTTCTTTAAAGAAATGAACATAATTTTTGCCAGTTTATTATCAGTACTGCTAGACATAAGGAAAATATGAGAAATCAATAACATTATACAACAATATTTCTAAATAAACAGTTATAATAGGCTGACAATATTTGCGCAGTGCTGAGTAAGAGTGATGCTTACTCTGCACTAAGATCTGCCTCGGAGGCAGGGTGTTAGACACCATTTTTGAATTACCGTACTCCCTTCTTGCCCATGGAAGTTTGTAATTCACTGCTCTCCCATTCTGAATGTGAATCACAGCCTTGCCTTTTCCAGGCTATTTTGCATGTCATGGTCTGGGAACAGGCACAGAGTTGCCACCTCCTCTGTTCTGTCTCTATGCCACCTTGACTTCACATTCCCTAGAAGAAAATGGTATAAAAAGCCACATTTTCTTCCTCACTACCTTTATCTGAAGGCAAGTTCATCGGAGACATTAGGCATACGCCAAGTCATGATAGAATTTGTCATTAGTTTTAGTTTCTCAAAGATTCTCAACACATCTCTTATTTTCTAAAAATTTGGGTAACTTGGTGGGTGACACTGATGACAGGTGAATGAGACCCTGATCTGATCCTTTCTGTGATTATGGGACCTGAAGTGAGACAGTAACCTCTACTGATCCGCTTTCGAATGATTAACAAAATAGCTACCTCTTGCAGCTTTAAGTTATCACATCTTCAATCTTTCTCTAAAAATAAAGCAACTTTGGCTGAATTTGGAAAGGCTAGTTCATGTGATAATCAAATTCCCAAGTGCATGTCTTCTTGCCTTTTTTTTTTTAATGCTGTCATTTAATCTGAACAACAAATATAACATAATCTGATAACAGTGTTAAGAAACATTTTAGAGCATCTACTGATCAATGTCCAACCTCTCTGATGAACAGATCAGTGCCAGACTCTCTGTATCCCATATTCTTCCCCTTCAAGGACTACAAGCCTGCAAAACTATGGGATGGGATGGGATGGGATGGGATGGGATGGGATGGGAAGGGAAGGGAAGGGAAGGGAAGGGGGAGGGGAGGGGAGGGGAGGGGAGGGGCAACAACAGAAAAGAAACAAACTGCATAATCAGCTGCTAATTACCTCTCTGGGGGAGCAGGTGCCTTTGCCCTGAGCAACCAGAGGTGCACGAGAGTAGAACGAAGAGGATAAAAAATGAAGAGTTTGGAGGTAGTGTGGGTTCTACCTCCACCAAACTGCAGCCATGCAGGTCAACGAGACATCTGCTGAACAACATGCAGCCCCCTGCCATCCAATGAGATGTCTCTGAATCCATGGTGGTGAATATCCCAGCTTTATAACCCATTTGCTAGGATTCCTCTCTTTACTACTGCTAACTTCCCCATCTTCCCCACATTCCTTAACTGCTTAGAATTTGTAATAAGCCAGTTGGGCAACATTTCGCCTTGTTTGCTTGCTCCGGATGTACACATATATATATATTTATATCAAACCATCTTCTCCAATAATTGGAGCAAGGCAGCACTGCAAATACTTCAGCTTCTTCCAACATCATCAGCAAAGGATTTGTAATGTCAAAATGCACAGAGAAATCGCCAATGAGGCAGGCAGTTAAATTTAGCAATTGCATGCTAAATTTATCATCAGCCTGATAATCACTCCAAAAATACCATTATAGCTCCGTATTCTTAATCTAAATGGTTGTCATTTCTCTGCTGAATCTGCTGGACTTTCAAAACTGGAAGCAATAGAATGCTGAAATTTGGCTTCATTGATCACAGCGAATATTCATTTTGCAAAATAAGCACAATTTTTAAAGACCTTATTTGAATGAAGTTTAAAGATGTAATTCACATCTCTTGGCATACCATGTATACTATTTAAAGCTTTGCAGCAAATATATTCAAATGCATGAAGGCCAAATATCACTTTTTTTCTCCTCAATTTTCGAAGTGCTGAGTGAAATGCTTAGCCCATGAAAAACATCACAAAAAGGCTTTTCAATATACCTGAATCATTTAACATCTTCAAGGGTAAGTGGTATTGGCAGCTGTTTCATTCAATGAAAGCTATGAATTTGGGAGCTGGAGAAGTAGGTCATCAATTCAACAAAATTCAGAGTCTGTAATAAACATAAAATGTCAAGGGAGAGGAGAAGGATTTTTGTTTTGGAGCCTTGAGCCCAGCACAACTCCGATTCCCCAGCATCATTACTCAATCTATTCCTCATGTGAGGAAAATATTTATTCTGGCAAGTTCCTTTCACAAGGCTTTACTGCAAAGGAAACAGTTCTTGGCAAAAAAAAGAAGCATTTCTTACTGTTTTCTGCATTTAAGACATTCTAATTTTAGGCTTCTCTTTTTAGCACACAGAACATTCAATAAGAGTGTCAATTAATTTCTCAAACATGATAAAGAAAATCTAAAAGCAAGGCAGTCTCCCGTAGCATTAGTAATTTTGATGAGAAAAAAAAATGAATTGCACAGAACAAATTAAATTATTCCAACTTTTCCCTTTGTGCTAGTTTGATCACATTGGATTGAAAAGTATCTTTTCTGTGTTTTAGTGAAAAGTACATCTTTCATTACCTTTAAATCAAAATTTTTGTGTTAAGAAGCTTGAAATTTTTCTCTTAGGTTTCATGCCATAACAAGGAATGAATTTAACTTTTTGTTCACAAAAGACACCTGTAGTGAGAACACCAACAAGAAAGTGTTGATTTGTTTTTGTCATCTGTGGTGCATTGGCCCTGTATATTAACTCCACCTGGATTGTAAAGGAAACCTGACTTTCAGATTGCATCTAACAGGTTTCTGGGAAATAAAGGCCTGTGCAAACTACTGTTATAGACACTTTAGCACTGGAATAACAGGAGGAAGAAGCAAACACCTTTATTCATTATTATGTGTATATAATGCTGTCTCTTTATTTTCTAGACATAATACCAAATACAGAGTCATCAGCATTCTAGTATTAACAAATACCATAACAACTGATTTTGTGGCACGTACTAAATTTCCAGCAATTTTCGTCACTGTGGAAGTACGTGTGCCCTTTCATTGCCTTTCATTTCAGCCCAGTACAGTTAGGACAAAGAGAGATGATCATAACTTTATTATTTTTGCCCCATTAGACTTCTCATTGCTAGCACTTTTGAAGCAGTTCTTCATAGTTCAGCAGGCACAAGCTTGAAACACATCGGAAGACCTGAGGAGCAATGTTATGTGGCCTCCTTTCTTTTAACAGACTTTAAAGGGGAGTTTTGTTCAAATGAGAACCCAAGATCAAGTTGTACAATTCTGTTCTGTGTCGCAAAGTATTAACATATTTAGCACCGTCTGAAGGCCTTAGCACAGCATAAAGGCAGAACATGACATCAAGGACCATCTGGATTTAAACAGAACTGTAGGTGCTGCTTGTAGAAGTGGCAATTTAAGGAGGAAGCACTGCTCTGCAGTTGGAGAAAAAAAAACAAAACAAGGCAGGTTTCTGCCTAGCAGGATTTTCAGGCTGAATCGTATACAAATATATAATTTGCATTTTAAAACATCCAGTCTTGAAAATAACCAATGTCTTGCCAACATCATTCAGAAAGGAGGAAAAATTCTTCTAGAGCAGGCAAGGTAAACTTCACCTCACCTAGAAACATAGAAACAGAAAGAATAATCACAAGACCCAACCATGGGGCTCTAATTTCCAATGGATTTTCTTAAGTAGTATACTCATCAAATTTAGGAAGGACTGAGGCATCTATTTCCAGTAGCTACTGGTTTTTAAGGACTATAAAATTAATTCCTTTTACAGTGTCATTTCTGAGAACACTGAGCTGTTTGAGAGTATTAAGAAACTGTGAAAACTGAATAATTGTTTTAAGTAGTTGAATACTTTCAAAGTATCGAGTTTCAAATTCTTAGTAAGGATAAAATGTTTCAAATATTTCAATAATTTGACATCAACCTGGTGTTGATTTTTTTTCACCAGTTCAAACTAAGATTGTCTTCTAGTTCATGGGTGCAGCTGGAGCTCTGTTTTTGTCTGCATTCTCTCCTGCAGACAAGAACAAAATTATTCTGTTTAGTTCATCAGACTGTTCCAGGACATAAAATTCAAAATACCTCATCAGAAGGAAAAATCAAGCATATGTTTTGGATTTATATCAATTATATTAGTTTTGACAGATATATTTAATTCAAATAAATGAAAGATTGTAATGACAAGTGGCCTGCCACACATGCACAAAACAATTCGAATGTCTTCATTACCACACACGTTAATTATTAATTAATCAAATAGCTACTTAAGAATAAATATTCAATCAATTAATCCACCATTAGAGGAGGGATGCAAATTGTCTTGGATCTGGTCTCAGCAAGGATCCTGAGAAGATAATGTGTGTTGCCTTAGTTCACTAACCAAACATCGCTATGGTCCTGTTTTTATCCATCACTTTAATATTGTGACTATTGCATTAAGCTGTTGATATTTCCCTTCCTGTGATCTGTAGACAGTGAACTTTTCAGCCAAGGAACAGTAGGGAACTTGAGTGGGTTGGCTGATGATGACCATCATCACTTACAAGATCAAATACAAGTGAAACCTGAAGATGTGTGAAAGGAAGGAAGCAATGCCCAAATCAGGGTGTCCATATGGAAAGAATTTTCGGATGTATTTCTTTTTAACTTCATATTTATTGTCATTATATTTACTGACTTGAGCCAGATGGCAAAATTTACATTAAAACTAAAACATCTGGAAAACTTTTGGAAATGAAAATAAGTGCAAGAGGTGGGAAAGAAAAGCAAAGATGAGCAAAAGCTGGAAAGAATTTAGCTTTTCAAACTGCATACAGCCAGAATATTATACTTTGGAGGGAACTGACAGAGAAGCAAGACTCTCCTAATTCCCAGTCATATGTTTATTGCCTTCTTAGATCGCATCCCCCACCGTCTGCTTCTCAGGAGTGCTGGGTGACTTCAAAGGGATACACATTTCCTAAATGGAAGCTAAAGGAAGACTTCTGTTGATTTCAATGGTCAGCTTTGCTGATGAAGGAGGAAACTGGATCAGATAAGATTCTACATTTAAGTGGGCAAGCGCATTCACAGCATTTTAGGTCTGTTGTATTTTTCTAAGTTAGGGACAGATACAGTAGGACAAGAATGTACAAAAAGGGTGTCTGTGAATGTTCTGTTTAAAAATGAACAGGCTGACTTCCAGATATTTTGCTATTGTATCAATCCAATGAAAACGTACAAAAACTGTGTAAAATTATTGTAGTTTTTTATTTAGATTTTGATATTTTTTATTTTTGGAAAATGGGGATTATTTGTTAATTTTCACCATGAGACTGACTTTTCATCTCATCACTGTCAGACACCTTTTCCTTCTACAAGTCCTTAGTGAATACACTAATAAACAGTAGGTAAAATGTTGCTTTGTTAATCTTTTGGGCTGCAAACTAAGAAGATTGCATCTAATTTATGAAAACACGTCTATTTCGTTACATTTTTTCACATCTAGTACAAAGGTAAAAGCACAGGTGAACTTTTCATTGACCAAAATAAAATTCATTCTCAGTTGCTACTTTGAGTGAAACTCCACATATGTTGACAAATGCTGTAGCATTTAGATTTGCTGCCAAAGAATAATACTTACGATTGCCACTAGTGTTTGAACTGATAGTTGCAAGGGCAATATTCAGGGAGAATGATTCTTTGCACTGGAGATGTATTCCAAGAATGACCTGAAGCAGACAGTGATATCCTTACCAGTTCTGGGATTCCCTTTTTTTTAAGAAAGAAATAGGAAGGATGAAAGTTCTTTTTGGGAATACGTGTGTTCCAAGCACTGGAAGATGAAATTACGTGATGTTTACAGACTTGACTGTACAATGCCATTTACATACAGACTATTATCTGCTGGCTTTTAGCAAAGTCAAGCAAGATCTGTGGCATGTAAGCCAGGGTCCATGTCTGCTAATGGCTCTCAAAATCCTTCCAGTGATGTGAGCAAGCTCTACATGGGAGCTGAAAGTGTAGAAAGAAACATAGGAAGTATGTCTTTCCCTTCATTACAAAGTGGAATATTTGAATCCTGTACAAAAAGTGTAAGTGCACCAAAGATTACCGCCAAGATCTCATAATTTTCCTTCAGTGTTACACTATAATCCAATAAATTATGCATGGTGGTATTTCACCATACAATGACTCATATTGTACATAGCATAAGCTGAAAAAATTTTGTCCATGCCTCTGGAAGAGGCAGACAGAAAGGCAGATTTTCATATTTACTATACTGTGGTGGAAATCAGTTAGAATAGACAGAACCAGAGGATAAAAAATGTATTTCTGGGCACTTAAAGGGCAACTCAAGTGGGACACTATGGATTTAAAACCCTTAAACTGGAATTTATCTGAGTCAAAGCAGATGTGTCTTCATTTTATATCACTAAGTTCTGCATAATTTAGTAGAATGTGAAGAGTACTATTTTTCTGTGTGACAATGCCAAATGTTTTGCAGATGCTAAGGTTGCTGATACACTTGAGTGGTGGGAAATAATTTTTATTTGCAGAAGCTGAAGAAAATATGGAAAGAATTTTCATGTCCATCTTCTCCAGGACCTAAAATGAATCCAAGAGAGTCTCCACTGAGGAGCAGAATTTCTCGTACAAGAAATAAATATTTCATTGCATTACTTTCTTCTGGAAATGATCAATTTAGATAAACAGTAGAAGAGAGGGTAGAAGGGTTTGTTTTCCTTAAGTTTGTTAACCTTTCCCAACAGAATGAGAGCAAAATCCAATGCTACTCTACTCAGATTTGTTCCTTTTGTTTTTAGCCAGCTTTCAAATTAATTTGATCTTGTGCTTTCACTCACTGCTCATACAGCAGCTGATAAATATTCTTACCCTGACAGTCAACCTTCCTTGAATAGCAACCTCACCTGAAGGTTCAGAACTTTCATTTTTGATTGGAAAAAAAGGACAGAAGACAGAACTGAAGGGAAAGATTATGCTAGAAGAAGTAAACTTCAGAGGCATCTCACTGCCAGGGGAGAGAAAAAAAAAAAGAGAAGAAAGGGAGGAAGGAGGGAAGGAGAGAGGGAGGGAAGGAGAGAGGGAGGGAAGGAAGGAAGGAAGGAAGGAAGGGAAGGAGGGAGGGAGGGAGGGAGGGAGGAAGGAAGGAAAGGATATATGCCACAGCATAATTATTTTCATTCAGAACAGAGAAGAAAACATACAATAAAATCAGAGATCTATAGCTACTTATCCAGGACAAACTACCATAGAAGCACTGAAAGTTGTCAAACACTAAATCAGAAGTTTACTTTGACACAACACACATTCATCTAAATGGTATTACATGGATATCTTGAGTCTATAGGAAATTCTAACCTATTTTCAGTAGTAAGTTATCATGTGACTAAGTTAAAGGTAAAACAAGGTGTATGCTTTTTATTTTTTGCTGTGTCAGTCTTTCTCGTATAATATAAACCAAACATGACAACATCCATGGCAATATCAGTTACATACAGTGTCTTCACTGAAGTGACTGCAGTTACATGATTTTAAACTTGTCATGGAATCACAGATTCATAGGGGTTGGAAAGGTCCTCTGGAGATCATCCACTCCAATCCCACACTAAAACAAGTTCCCTAGAGTAGATTACACAGCAAAGCATCCGGGCACGTTATCCCCAGAGAAGGAGATACCACAGTCTCTCTGGGCAGCTTGGTCCAGTGCTCTGTCACCTTCAAAGTAAAGAAAATTTTCCTCAAGTTCAGATGGAACTTCCTGTGTTCAAGTTGTGTCCATTGCCTCTTGTTCTGTTGCTGGGCACCACTAAAGAGAGCCTAGCCCATCCATTTGACACCTGCCCTTTAGATATTGATAAGATCCCCTCGCAATCTTCTCCTCTCTAGGCTGAACAGTCTCAAGTGTCTCAGCCTTTCTGCATGAGTAGAAAGGCTGAGAGAGTCCCTGATAATTTTTGTGGCCTTCTGTTGGACTCTGTCTAGAGGTTTCCTGTCTTTCTTGAACTGAGGAGTCCTGAAATGGACACAGTACTCCATGTGACCTCACCAGGGCTGAGTAGAGGGGGAGGATAATCTTCTTCAACCTGATGGCCACGCTCTTTTTAATGCAAACCAGGATGCCATTGGCCTTGGCCAGAAGAACACACTGCTGGCTCATGGCCAGCCTGTTGTTCACCAGGACCCCTAGGCCCTTTTCTTCAGAGTTCTTTTCCAGCAGGTCAGCCCCTGACATGCACTGATGTATGCAGTTATTCCTCCCGAGGTGCAGGACTATACATTTGCTCTTGCTGAACCTCACAGGGTTCCAGCCTGTCTAGGTCTCACTAAATGGAAGCACAGCCTTCCCGAGTGTCAGCTGCTCCTCCCTTCTTTGTGTCATCAGTAAATTTGCTGGCAGTGCACTCTGTCCTTTCATCCAGGTCATTGATGAAGATACCAAACAAGACTGTACCCAGTACTGACCCCTGGGGAACAAAACTGGACCCAGTACTAACCCCTGACAAATAACAACTTGCTACAGCTCTCCAAGGACCTCTCTCTGCACCACTGATCTCAGTATTCCGAGCTCTGCCAGTCAGCCATTTCTTAATCCACCTCACTGTCCACTCATCTGTCCCACACTTCCTAAGCTTATCTGTGAGGATGTTAGGGGAGAGATAGTCAAAAGTCTTGCTGAAGTCAAGTAATACTACATCCATAGCTGTCTGCTCATCTACCCAGCTAGTTATGGCATCATAGAGAAGGCCACCAGATTGGCAAAGCATTATCTTTTCTTGGTGAATCCATGTTGACTACTCCTGATACCAGTCTTTCCTTCCACCTGCTTGGGAATGACATCCAGAATAAGCTGTTTCATCATCTTCCCAGGGAAAGAAGTGAGGATGACTGGCCTGAAGTTTCCCTGGTTTTCCTCGTCCTTTTTGAAGACTGGAGTGGGATTAGCTTTCCTCCAGTTTTCAGGTACCTCTCCCATTTTCCATGATCTTTCAAAGGTGACAGAGATTGGCTCAGCAATGACTTCTGCCAGCTTCCTCAGCTCTCATGGGTGCATCCCGTCAGAGCCCATGTATTTGCAAGCATTGATTTTGCCAAGATGACCTTTTACCAGATCCTTCATGACCAAGGGGAATTCTTCCTTTCTCCAGACTCTCTCTTGCATCCGGGGCCTGGGATTTCCCACAGGCAGTCTTAGCAGTAAAGACTGAGGCAAAGAAGGTTTGGTAACCCCACCCTCTCAGTGTTCTCTTTTACAGAAGCACCCACCTCATTAGCAGCAGGTCCACATTTTCTGTAGTCTTTCTTTCGCTATTGACATAATTTAAGAAGTCCTTTTTGCCTTTGATCTCTCTTGCCAGATTTAATTCCAAGGGAGCCTTAGCCATTCTTGTGTGATCTCTGCATGCGCTGACGTATTTCTCCCAAGTGGCCTTTTTTCCACTTTTCATAGACTTTCTTCTTGCCTTTCTTGCCTCTTCTTGGATGAGGACGCTGATCATCCATGCAGGCCTCCTGCCACTTTTCCCTGATTTCTTACTCTTGGGGATGCACTGATCTTGAGCTTGGACGAAGTGGTTTTTAAGCGTCAAGCAACTCTCTTGGGGCCCCTTACCTTCCAATGTTCTAGCCCATGGGATACCTCCAAGTAGGTTCTTGATGCAGTCAAAGTTGAATCTCCTAAAATCCAGGACTGAAATCCTACTTACTGCCATGTATCTTCCATGTGAGATCCTGAACTCCACTATCTTATGGTTGCTGCATTCCAGGCTGCCCTCAGCCTTCACATTTGCAAACAGTCCTTCCTTGTTTGTAAGAAAAAGTTCCAGCAGCACAACTCTCCTTGCTGGCTTCTCCATCGCTTGCATCAGAAAGTTGTCTTCCATGCACTGCAGGATGTTAAGTAGCACTAGTCCCATCACCGATCCCTGAGGAACTTCATGACTGCTCTTTATTTGAACGTTTAGCTGTTGACTGCAACTCTCTGAATGCAACCATCCAGCCAGATGAGAGTCCAGAGAGTGATCTGTTCATCAAATCAATTTTTCTCTGATTTGATTACCAGGATGTCAGTTTCTCTTCCTTTATCCACTGATGCTGTAACTCCATCATAAAAGGCCACCAAGTTTTTCAGGAATGACTTGCCCTTGGTGAAGCCACGTTGGTTACCACCAATCACCTCATCTTTATTTTCCAGGGTCTTCAGGAGGATGTGCTCCATGATCTTGCCAGTCACAGAGGTGAGACTGAGTGGCCTGTGGTTCCTTGCATCTTCTTTTTTTTTTCCCTTCTTGAAAATAGGGGCTATGTTTCCCCTTTCCCAGTCGCTAGGAACTTCACCAGACTGCCATGACTTTTCAAATATGATGGATAGCAGCTTGACATCTTCATCCACCAGTTCCCTCAGAACCCATGGATGCATCTCCTAGATTCCCCTGGACTTCAGCACCTTCAGTTTCTTTAGATGGCCTCAAACCTGATCTTCACTTACAGTGGGCAGATCTTCCTTCTACCAGTTCTTATCTTTGCTTTCTGCAACTTGAGTGGTGCAGTTAGAGCCCCTGCTGATTAAAACTGAGGTGAATAAGTCATTGAGCACCTCAGCTTTCTCTGTATCCCTCATGACAGGTCTCCAGTTCCCTTCTGGAGAGGGCTTACATCTTCCCATTCTTCTGTTCTGTGGGGGAAAAAAAGGGCAAAATTGTACTTTTAGTAAAATAAAGACATGTAAATAAGATTAAAGAGTGAGTATGACTGAAGAAAATGTGCTTGAAACATTTTTTCTGTTATATAATAGTGGTCACACAAGGCTAGTAGCAAATTCCCTCTTAATTGCTTTTCACGTATCTAAAATCTCACGTTACACTCCTTAAGAGTAACATACTCTACTTGCACAGAATCTCTGAGGCTGGAAGGGACTTTTTGAAAATTTCTGCTCCAAACCCTCTGATCAAGCAAGTTCAGCTAGAGCAGGGCACTGGACCCTGTCTTGTTCAATTTTGGTTATTTCCAAGAATGGAGACTCCACAACCTTGCTCTGCACAATCTCTGCCAGTGTTTGAAATCTCCTCAAGTTAAAAAAAAAAAAAAAAAAAAGAGTTTTTTAAACTTCATCCTGTGTTCAGATGGAGTTTGATGTGTTTTAATTTTGCCTATTTCTATTTATCTTGTCAGCGGACACTGATGAGAAGAGCCTCTGACTTCTTAATTCCTTCCATTTCATCTGATAGACAATATTCTTCTGAGCATTTTCTTCTCCAGGCTTAAGAGTCTCAACAATCTTTGCCCTGCTTTGCATGGTGGATGCTCTAGACTCTTAGTCATCTCTGGTCTTGAGTGGGACTTGCTTTAGTAAATCCATGTCTTCCATCATATTGGACCCAGCACTTCAGATATTGGATAGAGAAAAAAGATCACTTCCCTCAGCGTGCTGGCAGCGCTGTGCCTTATGCAGCCCAGAAGGCTATTAGCTTTCTTTACCTATGAGGGAGCACCTACTTCTTATGGCCAGCTTGTTGTCTAATAGGATCCCAGCTTCCTCTCTGCAGAACTGGTTTCCAGTCTGTCAGCCCTGTGATAGTAATACTGTATTGTGAAGATGAGTTTGAGTCTCAAAATGAAAGTGTTCTCAGAGTGAGATGTGTCCATCCCTTCTGTCTTGTGAAATTAAATTATTAGAAATATTTAAGGCTTGATATCTGCAGAGAAAGTTATTAGAAAACACTGTTTAAAATTTCCATTGCCTTTTGTTTGTGACATTTTTGCATGAAGCTCTTTCTTGTGCACTGAAGCAACTTGCCAAGTCTGTACTTTGCTAATCCATATTCAGGTATGTAGGTTACTCTCAAAGTAACATCTCCTATTTATTTCCATGGAAACTACAGCAGATACAAAGAACACAATAATGCTGTTTGATAGCGCACATTCTCAGCTACAAAACATGAGAGCCTTAATGCTGCCCTCATAAAAATCTACACTAGGAGAGGTGACCCACTGCTGCTGTCACCACAGCTGAAACACACCACCCACCACCACCCTGGGCTAACATCCATGGACTGGTCTCCATAAACATTCAGCAAGCACTGATGAATGTCAAAGGTGCAAGTAGTTTGTTTTTTTTTTTGCATGGAGGAATTCAATTACACAACTGTGCTTCATGTGCACTTCCATGTCAGATGCCCTTTTGTCAGGACTGCCCCTCTGCTGACATCTGTCACACAGCAACAAAATTCAACAGAATATTGGCAGAAATTTTCAGCCTCTACTAGCATACCACCAGCATCTCCCATCTAAGGCCTGTTTGTTGTACTTCCACCTGTAAAATGGTTGATATTTCCTTGTTTGGGAGGTGTGGTGAATTTCAATGATGCTGTTCTATAAAAAATACTTTAAGACATTAGCTAAAGACATGAAAACACAACCTCCAACATCCAACCTCAATCTTCTCTTCTTCTTCTCAAAACCATTTCCCGTTGTCCTGCCATTGTAAAGAGTTGCCTCCCCTCCTGTTTGTAGGCTCCCTAAAGGTACTGGAAGGCTGCAATGAGGTCTCCTCTCAGCCTTCTCTTCTCCACGCTGAACAAGCCCAGCTCCCTCAGCCTGTCTTTGCAGGGGAGGTGCTCCGGCCCTCTGATCATCTTGGTGGCCCTCCTCTGGACCCTCTCCTACAGCTCCCTGTCTTTCCTGTACTGGGGGCCCCAGACCTGGACGCAGTACTCCAGCTGGGGCCTCACAAGGGCAGAGTAGAGAGGGACAATCCCCTCCCTGTCCCTGCTGGCCACCCCTCTTCTGATGGAGCCTAGGAGACCACTGGCTTTCCGAGCTGCATGAGCACACTGCTGGCTCCTGTTCAGTTTTTCATCCACCAGGACCTCTATGTCCTTCTCTGCAGGCCTACTCTAAAGGATCACTCCTCTTAGTCTGTATATGTGCCTGGGATTCCTCCAACCCAAGTGCAAAACCTTGCACTTTGCTATGATGAACCTCATGAGGTTCACACGGGCCCACCTTTAGAGTTGAGGTCCCTCTGGATGGCTCCACTTCCTTCCATTGTGTCAATCGCACCACTCAGCTTGGTGTCATCAGCAGACTTGCTGAAGGTGCACTCAATTCCATCATCAATGTCACTGATGAAGATGTTAAAGAGCACTGGTCCCAAGACAGTCCCCTGGGGAACACCACCCTTTGTCTGTGGCCTTTCAGCCAATTCCTTACCTACCGGGTGGTCCACGCATCATACCCACATCTGTCCAATCTGGAGATAAGGATGTGGTGGGGGACCACGTCAATGGCCTTGCACAAGTCCAGGTAAATGACATTGATCACCTTCCCTTTATCCACCAATGCTGTCACTCCATCATAGAAGGCCACCAGATTGCTTAGGCATCACCATCCCTTTATAGGTCAGTAGACTTGTAGTCCTTCTGTGTTAAACATGTAATATCACTATGGAGTCTCCCATATCAGATTTGTCATCTGCCATTGCCTAATTGGTTGATGTTTCCCATCCATTTCCATTTCAACCCTCAAGTGATCTCAGATTTTTTTGCAACAGACTGAAGAATATTATTCTTTTTAAAAGATAAGTTTTATCAACAGTCGTATTTTTCCACTTGTATAATGTGTGCAGTAGGGTTGTTTGTATGGTTAAAGAGAATCTATTGAAACTAAATGACACATTTCATAGAATGAATGACCTGCTAGGTTAGCTAGACGCAGTGACTTCAGTGCCAGGCATTAATAATCTCTTTTACATACATCAGCTTGTGACAGCTGCAACTGAAGGTTTAAAGCCTCAGAGCTTTCTTGAATAGACTGCACCCTGAGCAGGTCTGAGCTGTTGAGCTGATGGACAGGAATTGTACTCTTTACGGAGGAAAAAAGAAATACAAGTGCAAGTCTGTCTGCTCACTCTCTCATTTCTTTTATGTACACTTCCCTTCTGCTTTTGTGAAGGCCTGTTGTTGCTAGAACAATTTGAAATGGCAGGACTTCAGAAGCAGAGGGCCTGAACACTAACACCGAGGGAAGCTATATTGTAATTCACTTTTTTACACGCACAACAAGTGAGTAAGATCAGAGACTTGTTACCACCAAAGTGATACAAAAGTTGAAAGGAGTGTTACGTATGTGTATATGAAACTGAAATACACAAGTTGTAGAAATAATTTTATTTCCCTGAAAGTGTTTACATAACTTGTAGAGATCAACAAGTGTTTATTATGGAATAATAAATCGTTCAGTTCTAAGATAATTGGTCTTAAATTGTGATTTCATAAGAGAGGCAAAATTCAGAAAACACTACTATCGTGACAGGTAGTGGATGGAATTAAAAATAACAGTTCTTAATCACACTTGCCTTCTTTTCTGTCGGTACAAAACTCTTCACCATGAGTTGCCAACATACTACACAATTTATGAACTGATTTGCATTGAAACAACACTAGATTTTCAAAAAGCACGTAAAACTTTATTTCATCACATATCACGTGGAAGGTTCATTGAGCTTTAAATAGGTGTTATTTCTAAGCAAATATTGTATGTATGTAATGTTTATCAATAAACATCCATAGAATCTAAATCTGTTGCATTCATCTCTTTAATAACAAATATATATGATGAGCTAGAGGGGAATACTCTTTTATGTAAAAATTGGATTAGGTTGCTACTGTTTAATATCAGAAATGGAATCTTTTGTTAAAAAAAGGTCCAATCTAGGATTCATTTTTACTGATAACTAAATTTCTATTAAGAAGTCTTGGGAGTTTAGTAAGTTAATGGTCTAATTCATCACTTTATTTACAGGAGTTTCCTTTTCTAACTTCACCTAAGCTCAGACTATAAATATTAAAGGAGAAGATCCTATGATCTTAATATTCTTTAGTTCTACATAAAAATAAACAATGTTCATAAATCCAACGCAGAGGGATAGCTGTTAGAGAAATATCCACCTCACGTATTTTCTTCCAACAAGAGAGTCGACTATTGACCTTGTACTTTGTGTGAATGCACCTATTACTGCATTGCTATTTATTTATTGATTTGATATTTGTCCTTCTCTAACTTTTGCACTTTGTGGATAAAGTATTTTTTGCAAACTCTCTTTTTTTGAGTGTAAAATAAGGATTTTTTTTTTCCCTGAAGCACTCAGAACTCTAAACTTCCATTCACTTTAATGAGAAAAAAGGCACTAAAAATGTCCATTTTATTAAGGTAGTGGGCAATAACTGATGAAGAAAACACCTTATACACTAACCTTGATGTGCAAGTTAGACAAAAAAAAAAAAAGGCATAGAAGGCTTCAGGAAACATAACGCAGTGGCATACTGAAGTTAAAAAATTTTCAGTATGGTTGAAGGGGAAATAATGTTTCTTTGAAATGAGCTCAGTAGACAGAATGAAGAAAACCATTAAGGAAAGCTCAGTTATTTTAGTTGCTGATAGTTGCAAAGTTTCCGTGCTGCCCCATTCCAAGGGAAGTTTTCTTTACCAGCATTTCTCAACTTGCCAGCATCTTCTAATTTCTGTTCTCTGTCCATCAATAAAACATGAGCCATTAATCTGGAAAAAGAAAGCAGTGTTCCACAATTGTATCTAAACTGCCATGTGGGAATACTTATCCGCAGTAGCTTACCTTCCAAAATGGTCCTTTGCCTCCTTTCTCATTCATCTCACAAACCTTATGAGTGCAGGTAAGTAAACCGAGTGCCCAGCATAACCTGCAAAAGCATAAATTAAACATACTGTAAAATACATTTCTGGGGTTGAATTTTCTGACCTGAGAGCAAAGTTAGTGATCATTTTAGTAAATACTGCAGTTTGTTTTTCTGTGGCTGCACTAAAATCATCCCTTCATGTAAATATAGTAAGTCTAGAGAGTTTAAAGGATATTAAGCCATTAATGAAATACTTTGTTTTATCAAGCTTATAGTCAGCTCTGACGAAACTATTTAAGGCTTTCACTCATAGCCTTCTGTTTGAGACATAGCAGACCCTCCTACCTTTCCGTGGGTTCAAAGAGCTATATAGCAAAGCATGAACATAAGTGGCCAATAAAGCAAATTGGAGCTTAATTAAGATAAAGAATACCACTTTCTATATAATCAGAATTTATTTTTATATTTAGAGCTTGTTTTAAAATGGCTCTGTACAACATAGTGCAGACTTTGGGGTGGGTTTTTTGTTGTTTGATTATTTAGTGTTTTTTTTTTTAATCGTAGGTGAAGGCTTTTAAAATATTAGTCTTTGTGCTTGTAAGATATTTGCTTCCAAATCCAGTACATATTTGTAATGCAAATGTTATCTGAACTGCAACATGACAACATACAGCTCCTGAATGTAGCCTGCCTTACATATTAAAAAAATGTTATACTTACTGTAATGTGAGCATACTATAAACTGAACACTGCTGTCAAAGTCTTTACACTATTGCTCCACGTGTTATTTTTCTTCTTAACATTTCCTGAAAAGCACTTTTGTATCTGGATTAATAGAAAACCATAGCAAGGAAGACAGCATATACTCCTTTTTGCTATAATTTGTAGTTTTGAAAACTTTGGAATGTTTCTTGCTTCAGGTGAGGTAGGCATCTCACTGCATCTTTCCATTTGTGAACGTGGCTGTGATTCAAATCCTTAATTAGGAAAATATTTAAGACCCTCTGCAACCTCAAGTGCATGTATAGAACATAATAAGCTATTTCCTTCCAATTCTCATTCACTCAAAGTACTTTAAAGCACACAAATGTACCCATTTCATTTTTCACCAGAAGCAGCACTCACGCACCCCAAACCATGTTTCCATCATCGGCGTTGTCCCACTCATGACCTTTAGTTCCACAGAACTTTCTGTACAGATCAGTGCTACGTACCATGGCCCTGCATAGTGCATGGGGAAAGCTGTTAAGGGAGCTCCCAAATGGGAGACTGAATCTGAATCTTCTTAAGATGAGGAGAAGGTGCAGCAGACCCTCAAGCTTTCGGATACATGGTCCTGCTGCTTAGCTATTTCATTTCCAGAACACAGAGCCCTGCTGTGTTCAGGTGTAATTTCTTTAAAAGCTGACATTCTCCTCTGCCCAAAGGAATGTGTTGGTTTGTTATTTTTGGCATTCTGATCCACCTCTACAGTATATGAAACAGAGGTATGCAAGTATTTAACCTCATCACCACTAAGCTTAATCAACATTCAGTGCTTAATTGTTGAAGCCAGGGAAAAAAGTAGGATGCCAAGAGGTGAAACTAGTAACGTCTAACAAACTTTAACTTTCAGTGAGCAAGCATTTTTGGGACAGCCTGGGAATCTCTGGGGATGCAGGTCTCATTGTTTTTTTAGATATCAATTTTAAGCACACATACTTAAAAGCAACCTAAATATTTTATGGAATAATATCAGATAACAGACTAAGACAGCAACAGAGCAGTTATATGGCTATTATGTTTCTTAGGAGGTCCCTTCCCATCTAGTCAATGCAGCTGTGGATATAGCAGGCTTTCAGAAGCCCTGAAAAATTCTCCATACAGAAGACATTGACAAGGTACAGAGCAATGTCCTGGTTACAGGTAACTGCTGGTAGAATTATTTCAGAATGTTCTTGATGGCCACCATGCAAATGAAGGATTAATACAAGGCTAAAGAGTGCTCTGATTTTTTTGTCTCTTCCTTGATCGCTCAAGAGATTCTTTCTTATATCACCTTCCTGTCTCACTGATTTTTGTCACAATCAACAAATCAAAGTGGAAAAATACAGTCATTCTTCTCACAGTAAGACGTTATTGCAATATTCCTAAGTGTTGTTTTAAATATAAACTATTTTTTTTATGATACCTACAGGCTAATTATACTAGTGTTTTACAAGAACATGTCAAAATTGCTAAACTCTCAACAGCACGTACTAATATACTTTGCTGTACTGAATCGCTCAGTATTTTACTGTGCCAGCCACCAGAAACTCAGCAGTCGTGCTATGGTAATTTTCTGCTATTCATCAAGCCAGTACTGCACACCCACACTTGGCATGGAAAATGTGGTGTGAAACAACAGCAGATGATGGATTATGATGATGGCAAATAACAATGATAACATCTATTGATTTTTTTTTTTTGGAGGAACCATTCACTGCATAGCGTATGTGTAAACAGTGACGCAAACAGCTGTTGTTACTAGATACGGTGAATTCACATAAAGAAGCTGGACATTTGCAATTTTTTCTATTCATGGAGGTCAGAAAAGTCAACTCTCTTTCTCGTATGAATAGAGGCTAATATATCCTGTATTGCTTTTCATTCCTTCTCTGGTTGGAAACCATAATGGTATTTTAAGAAGTTATTTAGTAAAAAAATTGCCAGACTTTATCATTCCAGTCATCAACATTTTATAATAATGATTTAGGAATTCATTTGAATTATTTCCTACTGCTGAAAATTAAAGAAAATTCCACCTAGTTTTTGGTGAGGCAGATGTTTGCTAAGAAATAAATGACCTTTCTTGCCAGGTCAGATTCTTTAATTTTCAAAAGTTTGCCAGTAGCACGTATATTATGGTCCCCAAATGTGAAGCCAATAACAAGTATAATGTGATATGTGCATAAAGCAGCATTTAAAACCAACATAGGCAGGGCTAGCGTGCACTCTGGATGAGACAAAAATTAACTGTTAAGTGAAATTAAAATGAACATCAGTTTTCTTGGTTAACTCCTAGACTCTTCAAGCTATATCTTTAATGGTTCATTCTGTCTGTTTTCAGAAGGTCTGTTTAAATGAAGTATGTTAATAGAAGTTTAGAACATCAAAGATCCAACAATAACATAGTACCTGGAACATATCTTTTATTGCCTCACTTTCACTCTGCCTGTTAATTAGATAACATTGGTATTACTGACGTTGTTTTGAACCCTGAGCAACTGCAGACATTTCCACCCTAGCTATAAATTACAGGTCTTGATTTTCTTCACAGTGCCTAATTTCTTTTTCAGTGCACTGATGTTCAGTGCTGATTTGGGGCAAGAATCACCTTCACTTCCTTGCTCCGGCACGGAGTATGAAGAGAGATAGAAAGGAGTTTTAGACTTGAGGTCATTTAGAGTCTCTCTAGGCAATAGAAGAGAGTTTCCACCACTAACATGCCACACTGAAAATCTGGTCAGCCCTGAGGGGAAAAAATCCAGTGGCATCCCAATCACCAAATGCCAAAGATGTGTAACAACCCTAACAGCCAACGTCAGCCCCCAAGCTTTTGAAAACATTGCTACAACCAGGTTTCCCACATTAAATGGAAAGCAAATATGTTGAAAAAAATGCAGCATGTCCCCACCTCCATGGGAGAACAAAGACATTTGACTACAGCTCTGCTGGTGGCCGACTACTTATATGTTTTTATGGATCTTTCAAAGTGGCAGGAATCTTTGATGTATTATCATTTCCTTTGAGCTCTATGAAAACTGCAAGATTGTTTGTATTGCTGATTTCCATCTACTACATTTGTTGCACTTCCTCACGATATGTACTGAGCAGGAGAGACCTTTTTTATGTGACAAATACCCATGATCTGAAGAAGGCTATGGACTTTAATTCTTTTCTTTATGTTGGCCATAATAACAAGATGATTTTCTTTTTCTGAATTGCTACTTTATATTTTCTGATATAAGGAAATAATTGTATACTAAATGATACCCACGACTGCACATATTCTCACAGATTTCCAACCTGGGGAATATGTAGGACTATGAAACTGCGACTGACACTTCTCTTGGAATCAGTTTGACATATCACAAGATACAAAGCAGATATTTGGTAAAAAAAAATATTTTTTACTGCATCCCATACAGAGCAATTATTGCTGAAATTATGTATGAACATGCACGTATGCGAGGGATGATGTTTTTTGAAACCGGTCTCTGGTAGCAGTGCAGGACTTCACATGCTATTCTGCATGCATAAGTATTCCCATTAAACTGAAGCATTCCAGTGTGAGTGAAACATGCACTTAACTATTTGCTGTTGGTGATCTAATTGTCAAAAGTATAGAGATATTGAAAAATATCAAAAAGGCAGTGGGAACTAATCTACCTTTTTTGTTTTCTGAAATCCAGCTGTTTCACTCAACAGTCACATCTTGGTTCCCAGCTTTAAGAATGACCTTTGGGGCACATTTTTCTTAACATGTGTGGCGAGATTATTTATATGCCATATAAAACCATATTTTTACTAAGTACGGACCAAAGTGTTCCATAATGGATGACTCTCACTTTTGAAAGGTTTCACTGCAATGAAGGGAGTCTCAGATCAAATGAGAGAGATAAAAACTTACTTTGCCTGTGGATCTTAATTATTGTCTTGATTTCAAGAAAAATCTGTGGCATTCTCATGTTTTCAAGCAAAGGACTGACATTTTGTGGCTTTTTCTCTGAAAAAGAAAAATAAAAGCAAGAAAAAAAAAAAGCTAAATGTCAACTGAGTTGCAAGGCTTTGGAAGTAGCAAACCTCAAACTGCAGGTGGTCAGCAGAGGTTTGTTAGAGGTTGGCAGCTAACTTTCCTGAGATTTCTGCTGCTGCAAAGGGTATGCGGGGCTTAGCAAAGCTACCACGCAATTCTTCCAGCTGCCAGTTAGGGCAGATTAATTACGAGCAGAAAAAAGTCTTCACAGTCCTCCTTCCTAATAAGTGGGAGAGCAAAGTGGAGAAATACAAATCAAAACAGAGTGAGAAAGGAAGTCCGACAAATTGGAACAGCATGAAAGCAGACTGAAGAAGGAACAGGAGATCAGGGAGGCAATATTGCAGGGAAGCAAGGGAAGGACAAGGGTAACAAGCTGTGAGGAGCAACGGCAGAATTTGTACCACGACAAAGCAGTTAAATCTACAAGGCTTTGAATAAGACCTCCAAATCCACAGATGTCTTTATTTTTGCACTACTCTCAAGTGCCTAAAGAAAATGTGCATCAAGCCTCCTGAGATCAAGATTACACTTTCTTCCAATACTGGTGCAATAGGAGAGGGTTGTGATTTGCATCTCATCTGAAGGATTTCAGCCTGCTGACATGGGATTCAAAGCAATTCTTCCTGGCAGAATTCTTCCCCCAGAAAAAATAAATAAATATATACATATATATATATATATATATATATATATATGTCTATAAAGGCTAAGAGGAGCTCTAAGGCTGCCTTTAGTAACGCAAACCAACCATGAGATCAATAGTACAACGGAAGGTTATAGAAGAGGATGCATAAAAAAACTAGGAAATGAGAACTGTATGTGAATGATCTCATAAGTGAGAATCCTTGAATTTTAATACCTTTACTTTGCAGCCTTAATACTTTTCAAGCTGTTTTTGTGCGCCTTGTTACACGTATATTTGCAGGCAGAAAAATGCATAGTATTGCTTAGGAACTACTACAAAAGTACTTTTTTTCCCCCGTCTTCAGTAACAGAATCAGGATGTTGGGAATGGCTACTTTCCTGAATGTGCCCTGAGGAAGTACAATGAATGAACAGACTTTGTTTTCTCAGTTAAAATATTCATAAAATTAAAAGCAAAGTACTGCATTTTGCTTTGATGTATTTCAGTTGTTTCACACGGCTTTCAGTTTGAACACCTTTTTTTTTTTTTCTTTTAATTTTAACAAATCTGCCTGCTGCTAATTCTCAGTTTGTGGCAGAAAAACTGAGACATGAACATATGCTCTGAAAGAGAGATCTTTTGCATTTGGATTTCAGAGAGTTCTGTCATTCCTTGAGCCCAATAACCTTACAAATTAATTCCTTTTGCTTGCAGTGACATCTGTTGGTGAGGGCAGAGCTGATTAACTGCAAGGCTGGCTAAACTGATGGCATCAGTCAACAAGCTGTTTTCAAATGCAGTAGATGTTTCTTCTCTCTTCCCACCATCTCATTTTCAAGAGGAAGGAAATGTTTTTGGAGGAGTTGATGTATTCAACTCCAGCAGTGAGTTTTCATTATGTATGTGGTCTTTTTTCTTGATGTTCTTTTATTGTTAACCTTAAAATTTTAATGAGAAGAAATTTTTTGTTACTGTGATTACAAATTAAATGGGACAAGATGTACATCTACGCCAGTCTCACACAGAGCTGTGTTCTGCACCATGATGAGCTGCATGAGGCTGTGTTTAATGGGCTTTGCTATCAGCTTTCAAATCACTTGCTCGTGGTGCAGCTTCTAAATACTAACAAATATCTCTGATGGCCCACAGCAAAAAATATTAAAAAATAAGGATGGGGAAGGGGGTTGAGCTCGGAAGGGGTGAGCAGAGGGCAAGAAGCTGCAGGTATTAAGCATCAGCTAAGCAATTCCTGTTGAGTCTGAGCTTCAGTGCACAAATAAGAGGGACTGCACAGGGGAAGAATGCACTTCTGTCTTTTAGCATATAGTAAGACACGAACACAGCTGGAGGAGTCAAAGAATTTGAGTTTTTTGTAAAATTTCTCCATTGTCAAACTGTCCTACAAATGACTGAGATATAAGCAGGGGGAGCATAAGAGTCTGTGTGCTATTTCAAGAGTGTTGCAATCAGTTTACTTTGCTGTGGTCTAGAGAAATTCACCTTCCTGTTGTAAAAATAAAAATAAAAAAAAGGAAAATAAAAAGAACCCAAATGTGAAAAGTATTCATGGCTAGAAGACTTTTTTTTTTCCCTGAACAAATAGTATAGATAGAAGTTCTACAGTTTGTCTTAGTCTCAGTACACTAACAGTTATTTGAGCAACCAACTAATGCAACTGAGTTAACTGTAAGCACATTGTACATAATGGTAGTGGGTTATTTCGTGTTATTGATTAAATTAAAGCCCAAGTTATCTTCCAGCATTTAGATATACCGGAGGTGTTGAACATGGCTGGTGAAACATGAATATCTGCTACTAACAGAAGTCTGTGCTCTTTATTCCAACTTATCCGGTAGGATCTTCTCTGCAAAATAAGCTGTCATTGACAATGACTTTTTCTATCCTACCTAAACTTCACAGCTGAAATACCTAACAGGCAGTCAAATGTATCAATAAAGAGCTGATCCATTTTCTGGGAGGGCATGTTTATATAAATGTCAATGAGTCTAAGTGCCTACTGAAATGGAATATTGACATTCACTTTTTTTTTTTTTTAAAGCAGCCATAGTTCTGGAGGAAAAAACAACAAGGAAAACCCCGAAACTCAAAAATCACAGAGGTCACACAGGCATGTTAATACAATGAAATAAAAATGACTGAAAGCTTAATAACAAGTCCACCATCAGCATATATCACAGGCAAAATATTTATCCATAATAAAGTTCAGCATAAATTATCATCTGCGTACATGAAAGTGCTGCTTCCTTTTTTTGTAAGTCACAGAACAGAAAAAATCAGGAGATTCAAGGAACTGCTCTTTAGCCTTTTCTTGCTTGGAGCTTATTTTAAATGGCAACAGGATTTAATAACTCGATTTACTTTCCACAAAGATGAAACAGTACCTATTTCTAAACATCTTAAGAATTTGTGTTCAAGTTTTGATAACATATATTAAGGCCAAAATATCAAAATGATTTTGAAGTCATACATAGAGGCTTTACATTAATTTTTCCCATGTGCTTAAACTGAACAGGCCCTTAAGAGGATTCCAAGTTTCATATCCCTTCTTTGTGTGCTCTTGCTGCAGGGGCTGTTGTCACAGTTAGCCAGCTACTTGCTGGAAAATAAATAAGGATTAGATTGCAAGAAATTTCATTGTGACTGTTCCAAGACTTGGAAACTTCCCAGTGGAAAGCAAAACTGTTGTAATTTTTTTTTTTCCTTAGTGGACAGTTGGAGAAGTTTCAAGTACAATGGAAAAGCAAAAAGTAAAATGCATCTTGCCACACTGCTTAACTGAATGTTTATCGTGTCTGATATTTTTGTTGCTTTGCTTTATTACAGTCACTGTGCCTGTCATGGGTGTCCATTCAATATGAGGGAACTCAGTAGAGGAGAGGATGTGGCACACTCTTTAACCCTGTCACGTACAGATGCCAGCTGGTGAGGTGTTTAGTGACTCCTCTTTTCCAGCATTTCTTATCTGTTAGCTGAGGCTTACTATCAGCTTACTGCTATCTCAAAAACCTTTAATTATTATCCACAGAGGACGATGCTGTGGTTGTCTCCAAACTGCATTTCTTAAAGCTGGTTATTAATTTGTGCTCCTTGACCAGCCCCCGGTACAACATGAATGCTTGTCCTGTTGGTGAGTACTTTCATAATCACAATGTGTAAAATCCTTCTCAGAGCGTGGCATCTTCAGACCCCTAATTTCATGTCCTTGGATCACCCAACACAGCGTTTTGTGCTTGTGAGATGGCTGATGGAGTTGGGCATTTGAGGCTGTCCTCCTCCAAATGCAAATGGAGAAGATCAAAGGCTGAAAGAAATGGACACAGAGTAATTGACAGAGATTCTCAGCAATCTCTGAATTGTCTGAAGAACTACTACCACAGGCAGTCTTAGATTTCTGTGAGTCTTTCTTCAGCTATACTATTATTAGCGGCTTAGATTTTTTCTGTATTTTCTAGCTTCTGATTTTCAGTTCTTTTTTTTTACCTTGTTTTGATGAGTTTCCCCACAAAAGGGAGAGGGAGAAAATGAAAAAAAAAATATTGTTTTCCATTTTCTTCCCTTTGTCAACAGAAAAAAGGTGAAGTGATCCTTTTTTAATGAAATTTGAAAACAGTGTGGACATTTTCAAGATGTTTTGAAACTAATATTTCAATTCTATGGTCCATTCAAGGAAAGAAGAATGTGATTTATTTCTGAAGTACAAGCTCAAAAATTTCATGGATAAAATACTTTGCATATTGTGTACCACAAAGAAGAGATGTTACCCATGAAGCAGTAAATGCGTTGAGTAAGAGACAGGTTTGTGCTTATCTCTATACCTTTTCCCAAAATAGGTCATACTGACATCAAAAAACACAATTTGCAAAAGAGATGTGAAACACATTTATATAGTGCTGTAAGACAATTGCAGAGATCATTCTGTTGGCTGAATGCTGCTAGAAGAGAATGAGTGGAAGGAAGTATGTATGAAATACCAGGCTGTGGTCTTATTCACTTTTGACCTAAGAATTTAGAAAATGTTGTTGTTACAGCTTTTAAGTAGTCAAAATTCACTTTCAAATATCACATGATAGTTTCTGTATAAAATCTGTACATCACAAAAATTAATCTTTTGGTTACACTTACTATGTTTTTTCAAAGATGCATTATTAAGTGTAACATATTCAACCATACTCTTCATATAACTCCAGAGGATAAATTAAACAATATTTTAGGAACTGTATCAACTTTAAAATATGCAGTATAGTTATGCATGCAATTATGGTAGGGTTAGGGAAATGCAAGAAAAGAAATAATAACAACTATTCATAGATATCAACAATATTTGTAAACCAATCTATTTATCCTCAACAGTGGCTGGAGTCCACTGTAGCCTCCAGAGCAATCTGGCATTAGAAGAGTTTAAATCCTGCATGACCTTTCTGCCTTGAGCTATGACTTTTCCTATTTTAGAAGTATAAATAAGAATAATATACCTAATTTCTTACATATTTATGAAAAAAAAATGTATAGTTTTCTTAAATCATGGCATCAAATTCCATTAAGGCCCATAGGATATGAACAGGTTCATAAGCTTCTTAATTAATATTACTCACTTAATTTGGCTCTAAGCCATCTGACCATTTATGAGAGAGAAGTAAGTTCCATGGAAGTTCCCCAGACCAGCAACTTCCTGTTAGTTTCAGTTTACTCAAGTGTGCTCGTTTAAATCTGTTCAAGCTAGAAATGTGAACTAAGATCTCTTTCAAAATAATAATCATTAATAAATAACTCAACCTCTAAGCTCTGGTTTTGCCATAGACTCCCCATCTTCCACATGGTTACATTAAAGTTATCTATGACCATTTACAGATGCACTAGCACAATGTTTTCGATATGTCATTTTTTTTGTAATGAAAAGGGTAAGTATTAAAAAAATATCGTAATTCATGCACAAATGAACTCAGCAACTGAAAAGTAAAGAAGAAATAAGAGGACGAGTGATGAATTTTCAGTTGGCTTGTACAGTTAAGGCAATTCTAGTTGCCAGAAAAAATATTTCAGTATAGAAAGGCATGAAGCCAACATAACCCCTTTCTCCTAAACTCTTTTCCTAGAGGTGCAAATGCTCTCGCCTCTAGGATTTCTCATTTTCTGGTCAGGAAATGTAAAAGAAAAAAAAAAAAAAAGTGCAGTGACTCCTGAAATCCTACCAAAACATCCAAAGGTATATTTGTCTCAGGAATCTCACACCGATGTTTCTCAGGAAACGCTGCTGCAATCCAATGAACACACTTACTGTTTATACAGGTGGGCTCCTGCTGCCTTTGGCAGAGCAAGGAAGGATATCTCTAACTCCAGTTCTGATGACTTCTCATTCTTTTCAGCTTCTCAGATCTATTGGAGGAGGAAGTCGGAGAATGGGGTCAAGAAACATTTGTTTGTTTGTCATTATGGGAATGATTAAATAGTCCATGTTTCAGCAGCTTAGATATTCAGTAAATTGCATGTTTATCCTACATGTCTGTAGCAAATTGTATTTGCTACGATATAGCATTCCAACACTGATCTGCAGGGCTAATGGTCATTTTGTCATTACATAATAGCATACATATCTTATCTTTGTGTTTCTTATTGCTGCAACAATTTTTAAACAGTTCATATACCAACTTTGACTGGATAGAGTTTGTCACTTCAAACTTTTAAATGAAGATTGACAGTCTAAGGATAAGAACAAAGATTATCACCAGATAAATGAGAAAGCCACATTAAATCTCCTTAGTAGTGAACAGGTCTTTGCTGCTTAATCTTAAGTTTTCTATATATCTACACATAAGTGAACATACTTACAGTATCTTTTAGCAATATCTGACCTAGTCACATTTATCATAATTCAGTTTGCTTATTTCCAAGACACATTCCCTTGGTGATCCTCTGTTACATTTTGCAATATATGACTTTCCTGGAAAATGAAACTTGAATCAGACAAATTTGTATTCTCTGACTTTGGATTTGTTTAGGATTGGCTTTTCCTTCCTTTTATTCCTTATTTTTCCTGGCGAATGTTTCTGGTAGGACAGGAGGTTCTTGAACCTGACGTACAGTAGGATCATTTTACTCATAAAGGCAGAATAGAGCAAAGTTCCAGCAGCTAATGACAGAGGCAAGGTTCTTGATGATACTGAACTGGAAGCCTTGTTAAATGATAAAGGACAAAGCAATCAGATTAAGAATGACTGGAGTCATTTAGGAACCTGCCTAACAGAGTGCAAATGGAGTTCATAACACGTTCAAATACTCTACATTCTAGAGTAAAGTATTACAAGATATGAAATCATAGAATCATAGAATCATAGAATTAGCAAGGTTGGAAAAGACCTACAGGATCACCCAGTCCAACCATCCACCTACCACCAATAACCCCACTAAACCACGTCTCTCAACGCTATATCTAAATGTTTCTTGAACACCTCCAGGGACGGTGACTCAACCACCTCCCTGGGCAGCCCATTCCAGCTCCTGACCACTCTCAGAAAAGTAGTGTTTCCTAATGTCCAGCCTAAATCTCCCCTGGTGCAACTTGAGGCCATATATAGGCCAAATAAGCAGTAACTTATGGTAATAAGGCAACAAAGAAATAATATTCAATGAAAGTACAGGAAAATACTGTGTTAAAAGATATCTTCAATGCTGTCTGCAGTAATGAAGGAAACAGCCAAGAATACTGCTTGGAGAATATACAAAAGAAAAGGTTTAGCATAAAATAAACACTACCAAGAGCTATGTACATTGTTTCTCAAAAAGATTGCATATATCTATCATATCATTATGCCTCCCTTGATTCACATTGTAACACAAGATGGAGAAAGTTTACTTATTTTTTGCTGGGGAAGAGGAAAGCTTTACAAGGTCTTAATTCCACACTATTGAAAATGTGAAGGGAGTGATAAAATTGATCCCCACAGTACTCAGCAGTTACATTTCTGTCTTGCAGAAGCTTGCAATCTAGGGAGTAATAAATTACTGAAGTTCATCTTCTGCCCTTAACTGCTTTTTATTCAGAAATTGATTCTGAAATAGAGAACATTTTAACAATTACCTCCTCCTAGATTAGGTCTTCTCTCCATTCTTTTCCAGACTTGTATCTGAACAGGTGAAAGTTTTAATCCTCTCAATACTGCCGCATGCCCTGTTTCATTTCTGGCAATTCAAGTGAATGGTTATCATTGCTTCTGGTTCTAACTTTCACATTAAAGTGGATAAAATCACATGGTGCCCTAGGGTAATTAAAAGCAGCATCTTTGAGGTACTCAGCATTTATTTTGGGGATATGACAAGAAAATAGATAATCAGAGTGGTGTGCTACAGTTTAGAATCACCTGTGCCAGAGTAAACTTTCCAAATCTTCACAGTGAAAGTTTGCACAATCTCTGCTCTCTCCTAACACTTGGATTATATCCTGAACAGTGCAGGAGGGATTCATGTGGAATTACATCACTGTAGTTAAGCTCTATGCAGACCAGTATCAAAAAAACATTTTGCAGGGAATGTCTTACAAACCTTTTGATATACACACAATCCATAAAAATGTCCCTGTTTGTTTTGTTTTTAAGAAAAAAACATTAAATCATGTGCATTTATCATTTTGGAGCCCTCTCAGGTGTGAATCTGCAAAAAGATTGTAACTAAATGGCTGTAGACAGAATGAAAATAACTTATGAGAAGGGCAAGGGTTGAGCAAAGGTCTTTTATGGAATGGACCATGGAATGGAGCTTGGGAATCCATAGCATAAGGACAAAGAAGGGAAGGCTTGAAAAGAGGTGGTAGGTTGTAGCAATTACTCTATATCTAGGCATCGTTATTCATGTAGACAACAGGAGGAAAAGGTACGTGTTAGAGGGGAATAGTAGCAAAGGTTTCATCACACATTAGTGCTACATTAGAAATGATCTAGGGTTGCAGCTTTTTCTTTTGATTTGAAGATAGAAGAAGAATATCTGTGAAGATCCCTAGCCAATAGGGATAAATTTATTAATGGTTTTGGAGATACAGCTGCTTTTTGGGTGTTGCTTACATTTGGCTTCCGAATTTTCTCATACAAATGACTGAAATTTGGCTTCCTAATTTTCTTATACAGAACACTGGAAAGGAACACTTCTAAAAAAATACGTCTTTAAAAACAAGTTATTAAATATTTTCATTCTTTCATTAACTGGCTCTAACTTGGGTAAATGTGCTTTCCATAGTACTTATATTATACTTGTAGTAAATGCCTCATCTTTACAAATATTTTTTTTCCTTATTTAATAATAATTGTTAGAAGACTTTTTAAGCTTTTACTGTCTCATGAAGCATTCTAGTTGTATCAGTTCAAGAAAATAATAATAATAATAATAATAATTGCCTTAACTAACTGTTCACATATGTAACATTACATCTTTGGAATGTGTTCAGAATCAGAAGGAATAACGAATGAAATTGTTCAGAACTGAGCACACAAATGGATTCTGTTTTATGAAAAAGGATGGGCAATCAGTCCGGAAACCATCAGCTCTCAGGAAGTGGCAATGTGATTCAGAACTTTACAACATCGCTTTAGAATGTTAACATTATTTTTGCAGCTTAATTTACTATTGTTTTAACAAACAAATTAGAGTTTCTACTCCATGAATTTTTAGAAAAAATGAAACATAATGTTTCTGAAGGTGTGATGCAGATTTCAGAGTATGTCACTATTATATGTCTTTTCTACTGCTTCTTCATATGGCAAGTATTTAAATAAGTCATGCTATTAAATGAAGAGATGGATATACCATATTCTCTAAGTGACCATTACTTTAACAACTAATTGCATTGATGTAAGAACCCAGCTGATGAATATTCTGTCAGTCAGCATGTGTTTTATGATATCTTTTAGGAAGAAGGGCCTTGATAGGATTATTTATGTTAAAGAAGAAGGAAGAGGCTTATGGTTGGGGGGTGGGGGTGACTCAGTTTCCCACTGGCAGTTAATTTACCCACTGTATAACACAAACTCTGAAGCTGACCTTCCTTTTGAAACTTTTTCACTACATTAACTTTTGTATATTCGTTACACTCTGGAAGCACAACAGAGACTGACCCTTAAACCAGTGACAGATTTTCATTAAAAAAGCTGAATACCAGATTTTTCATTAGCAGTGAGAATTTATTGTCTTTTTGGCTTATTGACAACCATTTCCACTTCCCCTATGCTTAGAAAGATCTTTCACTAGCTTCAGATATCTAACTTACTTTGGATAAAGCCTGAATCTGAGTTTGCAGATATCTTGTTCAGAAGTGGTAAGAAATATTTCTGTGTTTTTTCAAGAGTGGCAGAACTACAGGCCAGAAGTTGCCAGATGCTTTATTTAAAGTTGCCAGATGGAACTGTATTCCTGCGCTGTCAACCAGCATAATGTCACAGAGCTTATCACTCCTTCATTCCTTCTGTCCTTCCTGTCTTCCTTCTTTCCTTCTGTCCAGCTACCATTTATCACAGAAATTACCAACAAATTACCAACACCTTTGCACCAGGCTAAGGCATCACCTCATTTGCAGTAAGTATGATTTTATATATAAACAAAAACGTTATCAGTAAAATAGAGCCGGTGTTCTTGTTCTACCCACAGGCAAACAATTACAAAAAAATATTTAAGTATAAAATAAGAATGTTTGAGTTTACAGCAGGTGTTGAAAAGCCTGAGGAACATCCATTTTCAGCGCAGCGTAAATCACTTCACTGCCATCAGTCAATCAGCATTAAGAATTTACACCAGTCAACAGTCTTTACCTGGGATTCTAAATGTTTTAGTAACTGTAAATATATATATTTATATATTCAAATATTTATATGTAATTGTCAAAACTATTGTTCTTTTTCATCTTCCTTTTCTTTATTTTGGTAAATAGTTTTTATCTCAATCCAAAACTTCTCCACACTTCTGTGATGCACTAGCAACCTCTATGCAGGACATAGGAATTAAATTATCTACTGCACTCGATGATTCTTACTACATGTTTTGATTGAAAATTTGGAAATACCGATGAAGAGCAAAGTAATTTCACTAAGATTTTAATAGCTATGCAGGCATACTAGCGACACAATTTTCCAGGAAACCCAGGAAGATATCAGAGCAATATCACTGTTCATGACAATACAAATATTATTTTAATGATTTAAATATATTTTAAATTCACCGTTTAGTTTTGCACAAAAGTCTAGGCAGTTGAGTTTTGCCACTTAACAGCAAGATTAGCTACCTACATTCAGAAATAATTTATTCAGTGCATAAAGTACACTTGATCAAGGTAAGTACACAAAATGATAGAAACTGAATTTCCTACACATTAACATAAAATTTGAACAAGTACTAACACAGCAATCAGAATAATACACAAATATTTTCATTTTAAAATCATTTAAATCAATCATGAATTCTTCCACCTTAATTTTATTTATTTATTTTGTATGATTTATTGAACCATATCTATTCATTTTCAAAATATTGTTTAACCTTTACAACTCTGTTTAAACCAATATAATTGCAAAACTGAAGAAGGGTTCAAGGAATAGTAGAAACCATATTAAATTTATTTTTCTAAAATTGAAAGTGTACACACAAATGTGATTTCATGATGAATTTCATAATTACTTTCTTAACTAATGAATGTTGGATGTTTGTTCCCACGACTACTTTACTCTGCTATTCGGAATTCAGAAGATCTGTCAGCCACCAGATGCAAATTACCAATTTTAAATAATAAAATTTGGCTCAGAATATAGAATTGTATTAAAATTAGTCTTGATATGCCTTCAAGAAAGTTGTCATCATGTAATATAAAGTGACCACTGTCACTGAGGTAATGTATTTGCATTCACAGTGCTCCAGGCAATTTTTTTTTTCCACTTCCCATTAGTTAAACAAACATGACACTTTAAATTGCCATACTGTGATTATCTGTGGTGTTAATTCAAGTCATGGCACTAATATTAATTCTGAGTAGAAACAAGGTTAACAAGGTTGCACAACACTTTTTTTTTTAACCAAACTTAGACTGAGCATTCATGAAAGTGTTTGAGTGACAGTATTGCAAAATGCAATATAAATACTAGAGTTGCAGGCCAAAATATATTGAAGAAAACTTTGCTGGGTAGCTGAGCTTCCATAACTAGTAAATAGCAGATTTTTTAGTTCAGTCTGCAGTCTGCGTCTCAAGCTTTTGTATGTGCTCCAAGAACAGCACAAGTTTGAGTTTAAGGACCAATGATGCCATGAAGTCATGGAAGGATGTTTTCCCTCAGTTCCTTTCTCTTCCAGAGGTGAGGGTCACGTGGCTGATTTATAGACAGCTTTCTGAAAGACACAGACTTCCCCTCTCTAGAGATTTAGAGCAATTGGATGATGTGTGTGATGCTAGGTGATGAGGGACTGTTGCTTCTCATCTCCTATCTGCAGCCACCACTGGCTAGGACCTTGGGGATGTGGTGCAAGCACATGTGGTGTTCCCAGTTGTTGTCTATCCATCCCTATCACACAGGATATCACAGCAATTTTGTCACTTTCATGTCAGAAAGACCAGGATAGTCTATCCAATTAATTTCCACGCTGCCATCATTTTGCTTTGGGAAGAAACTCAGTCCTTTGAGCTGTATTAGATATTAACTGAATTTGATTTGTATATGAAGGTGAGAAAAGGGCAAATGTACCAGAAAGTAATTTAAGACTTTCACAAAGGAAATATTAACTTCAGGAGTCCCAATGAAGTACTTAATAAATAAATAAATAAATAATGATAAAAAAGAAATCTCCTAAACTGCTCCACAGTTCATGAACATGCTTTTCCAAGAGATTCCTAGAGACTGCAGATAGCCATTTATATGCATATTCATAAAATGCTTCAAACAGATAAGTCTCTTTTCTTTCCCATTCTATGGTCAGCTGCAGCCAGTGCACACTCTGTCTTGATATGTTTATTATCAGCAGTATATTTCTTATCTTGCATATTAACCAATACATTCATTATCTTCTTTCACCCATCTTTCACTTCATCTATTACTGAACCTTTTAATTTTTCTTCAGCCTTAGCCCTCAGGAATACTTAACCAGGCTTAGAGCTTCCATATTTCAAACTTCCTTTTTATTTTTGTACTTCAAAATACAAGCAAGCTAAACTGCTTGCAACAGCAGTAAGTGTTCTGTGGTACTGCACAAACAAAGGTTAACCAGGTTTGTTGATACCAGTATATCAGAATAGTGGATTTTGTAAAATGGATATGAAATTGGTGATTCATAGTTAAAATTTATTTTAAAAATAATGAAAAATCAGAGGAATAAGCAAGGATACACATTTACTCAGTGTTTATTTTTGGATTTTAAACATCGGGATGTATCACTGGAAATAACTGAGTAGAACAGGAGTACAGTCTCTGGTGCCCCGTTCCAGTTAGTACTCTCCAAAAGCAGAATGATGCTTTTTATTGTTTTTGCCAGTGATAAGTGGCAATTAATTATTAAGCTAATTAAAGTAAATTAGACTTTGCTGTATGACAGCTTGGAGATTAATAAGTGACAGAGATTAAGTTCAAGCCATCAAGCTAATTCTCTCTTTCCTCTGTTCGTATTTTCGAGATGATCAGGACAATCTTCAGTAGACAATTGTTAGTATGATTATAGGACATATTATGTGATTTACTATAGCACTTAACTTTTGTTTTTGGTTTTGGGGATGGAGTGCTTCCAACGTGCCAGTATCAGTTAGGATTAATTTTATGGTTGTTTATTTCTGAAGTTTCTCTTGATGGTGCCCTGTCCCTGGAGAATCTCAAGGCAAGGCTGGGTCAGGCCCTGGGCAATCTGATCGAGCTGTGCATGTCCCTGTGTATTGCAGGGGAGTTGGACTAGATGGCCTCTAAAGGTCCATGCCAACTCTAAGGATTCTATGATTCTATGATTTTACATCTCTCATACTATAAGAACTGACCACAACAGATTTATTCTAGAGTGCTAAAATTCTGTGGAGTCAGCAGATTCTGGATCTATCATTACTTGTGTTACACTCTCAAATTTTAAAGATAATAACCTCGGCAGGACTTTTGCCACAGCAATGTCTTTCACATTCACCTGTCAAAATAGAGGCTTATAGTAAATAGCACATGTGTTTTACCACTAACTCACAAATAGAAAACAAAACAAGAAGTATTTAATGTGAGGACATGAAAGGCTATAAGGAACAATGTTTAGTTTATTGAGAAAGGCTTTCTTGGCATGGAGTCGTACATCCCTTTGTAAAAATCTCTGGTTTATTGAAATTGGCCACTAATCACATTTCATTGCTTCCTTGATTCCTTGTCCTGGAAAGAAAGGCATTGATAAGTCCAACACTCTAATGCAATTGTCAGTATAAATCACTGGAAAACCAGAGCAAGCCTTTGGAAGAACATCTGAAACTAATTTGGTAGCTGAGGCACGTAACTGACACCTAGAGATAAAGGAATAGAAGGCTATAAGCCCCTAGTAAATGATTCTGCATCACCTCAGATATTCATTCCATTTACACTTAGCCAAAGAACAGCACAAGGCTTTACACATAGCAACAGCTTAGTCATGCACTACGTATTGCTTGTGTACATGCTAGAATATAAGAGAGCAAGTATCCCGAAACACTAAGTAACTCCCTTTTATTCTAAGGCAGTCATGAAACTTCCTTACAATACCTTCATATTTTCACCATGGTATTTGTATGTAAGTGCTGTAATATAGCAAAAGAGAGAGAAAATGAAAAATGTCTTTTATTTGTGATCATCTAGCCAGAACCTTCATATCAGAGGTTTCTCCAGCTTTTCACTCTGGATGTGTTGCTTGGAATGTTTCAGGCTAAGCTTCACTTTTATTGTATTTCATTTTATTTAACTGCCCATTGTCTTTTTGTGTCTTCTTTCTGCTTTTGACAGATCCTACCTAGCATTGCTGTCTGACATTGTGGTTACAGTAGTGTTACTATCACTCAGAGAATCAATGCAGTTCTGGCTTTCAGTAATAGAAATACGATGGCCCTATCAGGGGGTTTTCCTCAGTCTCTTCATTAGCTCAGATTCCAAAATAGCACCAGAAATGTTTGCCATTAGAAGAAAAGACAGCATTTTCTATGTAGAGTATTGTGATTACCATAGGCAGGGACTAGTGATTTTGTAAAAGATGTTCTCTGTCCTTTAGAGTTACTTGTGGAAATAAAGAATATGCAACACTATAAGGTTTGGAGCAATGGAGAATAGTGTCCTCCACCACTGAGATCCCCGAATTTATCAGCTTAGATACTAAACAAAGTTTGAAAGAAAATTGTTATATAGAAAATATAAATGAGTCAAGTGTGATAAAGTTTGGGGACATAAAAAAAAACCACATGGTTTCTTCTGTTTATCTACCAGCCATCAAATACATGCTCCTCATCTCTGATTGCAACGTATGGTATTTTGGATTAGATTTCCCTCGGTGCTTTCAAATGCTGGGGAGAAATAGCTGTGTCTGAGGCATACTTGGCTTCAGGTAAAGAGAGAAAGCTATAGCCTGTGTGAATGCCAGTTTGAGCCAATTATAACTCAAATGATTATTCTTGGCATTAAAAAACAACAACAAAATCAATGCAAAGTACAAATCCACATCAATTTATTTGTAATTCGTTAGTTCTTCTGGATGGAGGCTTAACTAATACTGGGCATATGGAGGAGAGTTTTATGTTTATTTGAAGTAGATACATTAAATACAGAATTAATTGATTTTTAAAACCTTAGTAAGGTAAGAGGAAAAATATTTAAAGACGGTGTTCTGCCATGTAAAAATAAGAAATTTGCTAATTATGCTTCAAATACAGTTTATGTTGTCACTTATTTGAAGTATGCCTAAAATACATTTCCCACAGCTCTAGTAAGTGGCAGGAAATGACTGATTTTCCATGTGTGAACACGTTGTGAATACGTTCTAGCTATGTTTTCTGATCTCACCTCAGGTCCATTCGTTCACCTGTTGTAGATTTAGAAATGTTTCAGTTGCTATCCTAGGTGTATTGAAAGGAGTGATCATCTTATCTCATGTGAACTCAGTGCAGAAAAAGCACATAAGAGTTTGTAGCTGATGATACTAGGAAGAAAGCAATACTTGGAAATTTATGTGCATGTGTTTAGTTTGATCAGTTGTTACTAACTTTAGCCATACATATTTTGGAAACAATTGTCCCTCAGTTGACTAAATCTGATCTGTTAGGAAAATTAGATGGGATACTCATTGCTCTGTTCCTACTGGATCAGAGTAGGATTATAACTGAGTTATAAGTTTCCATGGAAATAAATAGGAAGCATTACTTTCATAACAACATATGTAAATAAATAATAGTAGTGTCGTCTTGATCCTTTGGCTTAGCATTATTGGGGTATATCTATGTAAGTGTATGCATAGATGTATATATATACAGAGAGAGAGAGAATACATAAGCTGCATGTATATGTACATTAACACATAAATACACACGTATAAGTAGCATCTGTCCACATGACTATAGGTAGTAAGGCATTATGAGCGATTAATAGCTTAGGATAGGAAATGAAAAATATAGTATGTACTTAGTAAAAGACAAGCTAATAGGAATGAAGACAGATGTTGTTTAAATGATTTTGTTAAGTACAAATACCACAGTTTACTCTAGGCTGTTGTTAAAAGAAACCATTTTTTTTCAAGTGCATGGTGAAAGCTGCAGCTTTTCAGTGCCCCAGTGAACATCATTACCTTAATATAGTGAACTTAGCATATTTGTCTGTCATTACCAAACCTCACAATATTCTGATTAATGATGCATACTGCAAGTCTCACAGATGCCAGCCAGATGTTCAGAGAAAACCAATGTTTTCTGGCTTAGGAATAAACATATTGACACACCTAGTGGAACAAATGGAAAGTATTCCTACATTAATTTTCTATATACCTTCAATTTCTTTTTAGTTAGACTATACTGATGACACAACACCCCATGCACTTCAGCCTTCAAGATAAAACAAGAGATGCGAAGACTGTACAAATAATTAAAAGCAAAAGTGGGCCTGTTACTGGGAATAACTTTTGCTATAAGGTACTCCCCTACCTCTTCCATCTGGCTTCCTCTCAGAGCAAGATGCCTCAGTACTCAGCTCCCAGTTTCCAAAGAGGAAAGAGAAGAAGGAGATGCTGTCAGCACTGTTTCCAGCCAGGAACAGGGGCAGGCAGCTCACAGTCGCAGACATATCATAAAATCACCAAGGGCTGGAAAAGACCTACTAGACCATCCAGTCCATATCTGCCCTTCTAATCTGTGTTTCTACTTGTGTATATACTTCTGCTATTGCAAAGAGAAGAGATGGGCTTCTTTTCTATGCTGTCTACCAAATGCACAGCAATAATTGTTCCACCTGCACAGACAAGTCAGTAAGTCTAGGCTGGCTTGTTACTTCAGGAGGACAGAGAGCTGTAATGGCTCAAAATAACTTTTCAAATCTAAAAAAAAAGAATTGCTTTGTCCATTTGGTGGGAAAAATAAAATGATGTACAGGGCTTGCATGAACTCAAATCCTGCCGTTATGGACTGCGTGCAGATAATGCCTGCAGGTTGTGCAGTATGGAAACCCTGAGCTTTAGCTGGATGCTGTTTAAAAGCCTTACAACACAATAACACTATTTGATAGAGCTACAAAACACTCTTTTTCAAAATAGTCACCACCACTGGCTATGCATTTTCACCACTGATGAACGGAAGCCACTCCCACTGATGAGGCAACTCACTGTCACTGTCACCACTGCTGAAATGCACCGCCCAGCACCTCACTGTGATAAGATCCACAGTTATTTATCTTCATAACTGTTCAAAAGACATCAAAGAATGTCAGTGGGTGCAATTTTTTTTTTTTCACATGGAAGAATTCGGCGCCACAAATTTGTTTCACTCACACAGCCAGGTCTGACGTCATTCTGTCAGACTGCCTCTCTGCTGCCATCTGTCACACAACAACAAAATGTAATGGAATACTGGTGGGAAGGTTCAGTGTCTACTGTCAGACTACTTACATACACCTCTGACATATTATGGACCGCATAATAAAATAGGAGGCATTACCTTTGGAGAAATTGAAGATATCTAGGGGCAAAGACCTTCTGTTTCTTTTTTCCTGTTTGTGAAGTTTCTGTAATGCTTTTGCTACAGAACATTTGCTGGTCCTCTTTCAGGGAGTAGTGATAGGAAACAGATTGTAGGCACAGGGAGAGACGAAGACCTGCCACAAAAGCATACTTTAAATGGTATCAGACTGGTTTCTAACAGTATCCAGTATTCCATAGAATGATAGAACAACCAAGGTTGAAAAAGACCTCCAAGATCATCTAGTCCAGTCTTCTACCCACCACCGATATTTCCCCACTGAGCCATGTCCCTTAGTACAACATTAAACATTTCTTGAACACCTCTAGGGACAGCGACTCCACAACCTCCCTGGGCAGCCTGTTCCAGTGTGTAACCACTCTTACAGAGAATAATTTTTTCCTGATATCCAAACTGACCCTCCCCTGGAGCAACATGAGGCCATTCCCTCTCGTCCTATCATTACTTACACAGGAGAGGAGGCTGACCACCACCTCACCACAACCTCCCTTCAGGTCCTTGTAGAGAGCAATAAGGTCTCCCCTGAGCCTCCTTTTCTTCAGATGAAACAATCCATGTTCCCTCAGCCACTTCCCATAAGACTTGTGCTCCAGAACCCTCTCCAGCTTTCTTGACCCTCTCTTGACTTTCTCCAGGGCCTCAATGTCCTTCTTGCAGTGAGGGCTCCAAAACTGAACATAGTACTCAAGGTGCAGTCTCACCAGAGCTGAGTACAGGGGGATGATCAAAACATGTTCACTGAAGAAAGAAGCCTTGTTGTGCCTGATGAATAGCTGTACTTACACCACCCTCTTCAAAGCCTACCATTTTCATGGTGTCAGTAAGGAACTGTCCTGCTGGGAGCAACCCAGTCATGAATCTGGCCAGGACAATATTCAGTTCTTCCTATTTGACCTGCTAGACAAGAAAGGAAGCTGACTTTCATGTCCACCTACATTTAGAGTCAAGAATCATAGAATCATTAAGGTTGGAAAAGACATCTAAGATAATCTTGTACAACCATCAACTCATCAACAGCACATCCTCTGAACCATGTCCCTCTGTGCCACATCTACACATTTCTTGAACACCTCTAAGAATGTCAACTCCAACACTTCCCTGGGCAGCCTGTTCCAGTGCTGAACACTCTTCTGGAGAACAAACTAATATCTGACCTGAACCTCTCCTGGTGCAACTTGAGGCCATTACCTCTCATCCTATTTCTAGTTACCTGGGAGATGAGGCTAACCACCCTTGACCCCCTCTGCAGTAGAGTTATCATATTTGTCATTGATTCAGAATGTATCTTCTCTTTCTTGAGCAGCAAGATGCACAATGATAATGACTGTGTTGTTCTCTGAACAAGAGAAGGAACCGTTGTAATTTAGGGCTTACTTGGATCTGTGGGTAAGATTCTGTTTTCTCAGATTCACAGTGGTGAAATCATAGAATCAGAATAGTTTGAGTTGGAAGGGATCCTTAAAGGCCATCTAATCCAACTGTCCTGCACTGAACAGAGACATCCACAGCTAAATCAAGGTGCTCTGAGCCTGGTTCAGTGTGACCTTGAATGTCTGCAGGCAATCACCACATACCTGAGCAACCTGTTCAGTGCTTCACGACCCTTAGTGCATAGAACCTTTTACATATATACAGTCTAAACCACCCCTCTTCTAGTTTGAAGCCATTTCCCCTTGTTCTGTCACAACAGACCAGCTAAAGAGTCTGTCCCCTTCTTTCTTACAGCTCCCCCTCCTCCCCCTCCCCCCCCCTTTCACTACTGAAAGGCTGCTATCAGGTCACATCCTTTCAGGACAGGCCTTCTGTTCTCCAGGCTGAACAGCCCCAGCTCTCTCAGCCTGTCTTTGCAGGGAGGTGTTCCATCCCCTGGATCAATTCTGTGTCCCTCCTCAGGACACACTCCAACAGCTCCATGTCTCTCTTGTACTGAGGACTCCACATCTGGACACAGTCCTCCAGATGACATCTCACCAGTGCAAAGTAGAGGGACAGGATCACCTTCCTTGACCTACTAGACACATTTCGTTAGATGCAGCTGAGAATACTGTTGGCCCTCTGGGCCGTGAGGGCACATTGCTGGCTCATGTCTAGTTTACTGTCAACCACCAGTACTCCCAAGTCCTTTTTGGCAGGGCTGTGCTCTTCCTTCATCCCCCAGATTGTACTGACAGTGAAGGGCTGCCATCATCTAGATGCAAGACTTTGCACTTGGATTTATTGAACGTCATGACGTTCACCTGGGGCCACTCTTTGTGCCTGTCTAGGCCTCTCTGAAATGCATCCCATCCATCAAACATGTTGACTGCACTAGTGCCATCTACAAACTTGCTGAGGATGCATTCAGTCCCATAATCAATGTCATTGCTGGAGGTGTTAAAAAGCACTGGTTCCAGTACTGACCCCTGAGGGACACCACGTGTCCTTGATCTCCATCTAGGCATTGAGCCACTGACCATCACCCTCCAGGTGCAATCTCATAACCAGTTCTTCATCCACTGAACACCCATCAAATCCACATCTTTCCAATCTGAAGAGAAATGTGGGGACTGTGTTAAAGGCCTTACTGAAGTCCAGATAGATGATATAATTGGCTCTTCCCTTATCCATTGGTGCAGCTACACCACCATAGAAATGTCAGTGCAAGTTATCAACAAAACATAAACTAAGACCACTAGACATACTCTCCCTAGTTCACCTGTGCTTATTCTATGGTATTAGACATCTAGGATTTCAGGAAGGTAAAATAAATCTTGATTCAAGTTGTACCAGTGGACATTAACTCCAATGATTAGTATTACCAGTCATTTAAATAGGGATGATAAATACAGAAATCCTTTTGTTTTGGTTGATGGGGAAAGTGGAATATATGAGCCGGAAAGTGAAATATGATAATTTTGTTTGTAGTTTACATAATGTGTGGGAATGAAATGTTATCTTGGGGCCATAAATATTTCCTGGTGATTACTGATCAATATTCATGATGATACAGATATGCATTGTAGCTTTTCAATCCATTGACAAATGTGAACAGTGTTACTATAAAATCAAAGGTAAATTCCAGAGTTCTGTATCTTGTCTCCATGTTGTTTCTATTATCAGTAAAGTACCCTTCTGCAGCAGAATAATATTGTTGGTTATTTTCATTGTAATTTATATCATTTATTTAAAAAAAAAAATTGCTAATTTCAAAACTTCATCTGGTCCTATACAAACTTCTCATAAAGATAAACATTAACATCATAGCTGATTTCAAAAACATACTCACCATTTTTCCAGATTTCATGTTGGACAAAAGCATTTCATGAATCAGGTTTACTAAATGTGTTTTTGCTTTACTGTTAATATTAAGATATTAAGTATCTATTAAGATACTGTTAATATTAAGATGTAACCTTGGGTAGTGAATGAAGTAGTCTTGAGTTTGATTTCATCCTTAATATTTTTGGTAGTTTTAAGAGGAAAAAAAGAAGTTAATATTCAAAACACTGGTGCCTTGCGCATTATTAAAACCTGCATTTGTTGCCACAATTACACATCAAGGTTTTACACAGGACTAGACTTATGCTCCACGTATAACAGATGTGTGAATACACCTCTTTCACAGCAGCAGGTGGAAGGAATTACGACTTCCCATACCCCTGTAGAAGACTACTCAGAGGGGACAAAACACATTATGTCCTGTCTTAAAAGACTGCAAAATTACTTTTTCTTTCAAGAGTATGAATCCTAGAGTGAACTGAATTAGTCCCAGGTCTCAGTCTGAGTTATCTGCACAAGTAGCTTAAAACTAAGATTTCTCTTGTCTTTAGAGACTCGGTACTTACCCCTTCCAGCACTTCAGAAGTGACCCAGTTCAAATGCATGACTGCATTTCTGTTGAATTAGACAGAACATTGTATGGAGCTCATCAGACGCAATGGAGTTTGCCTACATGAAATTAATATGTCAAAATGTTTTGACCAAATTCTAACTCACAGTGTGGGTTTGTATCAGTTCAGTGCTTTGTATTAGGCAAATGCAGCCTTTTCAATCTAATGCTGGGAGACCTAAAAATGGATATTGCTGAACTACTCCTCAGTGAGAGATTCTGCTTCCTTTTCTTAACTCATAGGTGCTTCTCTTACCATCTGATTTTGTATGAAGGGACAGCACACGGAGATGAGCTCTAATTCAGCTGTCTCATTAATCTCTATTTAAAAATATTTGATATCTTCTAAAGATCTATTGGTCTAAACTCAGGGGAATGGAGTACTGTATTTCTTATTTGGAAAATGAAAAGCTTGTCCACTCTTCTCTCTGCCTACCTTGGAGCAGTGAAAAGGAACATACATACCAGTTTTTAAGATTTTGTAAGGTACCAATGCCAATCTGTCTCCCTGAACTGCTAGACAAAAGACATCATATGTACACACATGGTACATGATATGTACCACATATCATGTGTACACAGTGTTCAAGGGGATGACAGACACCTTTCCATAAATTTGATCTACTGATTTGTGCATTGCTTTCAATGTCTCGCTTTCAATGGGACCAGAAAGCCATGGATATTTGATGGACTGCGTGCAGAAATGCTAATGCAGCCCGAACACTGACTGCTCATCTAGGAAAGCACACAAGAAAGCTGTAGCAAGAAGCAGGCTATTCTAACTGAGGGAAAGGTGGCACTGATAGAAGTGCTAGCATGCCAAGCATTCCTTTTCACAGTGCTTCTCATGCTGAGGAGATGCCATCAAGTTTGTTAGGCTGCAGCTGTGTCTGGCCTTTATAGAAATACAGTCACCAGTGGTGAAGGCTGTTTGCATGCCCACACAAAGACGTGCATGCACATACTATACATAATCTGAAATTCAGAAAAGGAAAGCACTTCATCGAGCAATCTGCATTATGGTCTCATTGGGTGGGTAAATGGGAGCAGTGCATAATTCTATCTCATAAACTCTCCAGATAGCTATGTGACAGCAGAAAGCAACATCATTTTTCTATTAGTTAAATTTCTGTTGTCATCTGAGAGCACTAAAGGTCCAGAGAAGCATGACACTAGAGTACACAATGTGCTATGATGCAGTAGGTGAATTCATTTATCACTTTCTCTTTACCACTCTTTATAGGTAAGCTAAGTTTAATAGCTTTTTCAGCACCACTCGCATACCTTCTCCAGTGTCTGAATTTCTTGATTTCAGCAGCCTTAAAATTGTGCTCTGGTAATATATTCCCTAATTTACAGAAAAAGATGCATATGTGATTTTTTTATTATGCAGTTTAATCTTTTAAAATTTTTTTATAGTTCTTTTTCTGTTCTCTAGTTGTATACTCTTTTCTATCTAATCTGCATAAACTATTTTTTCATGTGTTATAGCTATCCAAGCCAACAGATGGTGCCGTGTATAACAATTTTATGATATTGTATAACAAAAATATATATTACAACTAAACTGTACATGTAATTATTTTGTTAGGTAATAAATGTAAAAAGTGAAGTTCATAGTAATAAATGGTTATCATAAAAATTAGAAGGAAAAACAGTAAGTGCTGAGAGTCACTGATAAATATTCACTTCAGCCTGCAGATGGGGAAGGACAGAGTTATATACATAAATCTGCCTACAGTGTCAACACTACTGCTCTCAAACAAGAAGATCTTTTGCAAAATCAGGTCTGCAAGTTGGTAGGTTTTATGCACACTAAAATTATCACTATCTGGTCTGGTTTCCGCTCGCTGGAACTTACAGATTTTATCTACATCAGAACATAAAAATGTAGTAAGCTATAGGTGCACATATAACATCTATAGGCCTACTAAAATAAACACTTTTGAAATATGATTTTAATTAAAATTCACTGGTATTCAGTAGTATCAATGTTGTGATGTGTACTACTATTTCAGCATGCAAGCAAAGCAGTAAGTTATTGATACAGCTCAAGTATATGAAATTGATCGTGTGCATAATAACATGCAGAACGGTAGCAAGATGGTTGTCACAGCCAGGGAGTTGTTGTCAATGGCTCTATGTCAAGGTGAAAGCCAGTCATGAGTGTGTACCCCAGGGGTACATGTAAGGACTGGTGCTCATCAGCATCATCCATGACATAGGCAGTGGGACTGAGTGTATTCTCAGCATATTTGTTGATGACGCTAAGCTAAGTGGTGCAGCTGACATAATAGAAGGGAGATATACCATCCAGAGGGACCTGAATACACTTGAAAATTGGGCACACAAGGATCTAATGAGGTTCAACAAGCACAAGTGCAAGATGTTGCACTTGGGTTGAGGCAATACCAGATACAAGTATAGAGTGGGAGAAGAACTTAACTAAGAGCAGACCTGCCAGGAAGGACTTGGGGATCCTGATGGATGAAAAGCTGAACATGAGCCAACAGCGTGCTCTTACAGTCCATAAGGCCAACAGTATCCTGGGCTGCATCAAAAGACAGGTGGCCAGCCGGGCAGTGAGGTGATTGTCCCCCTCTACTCTTCCCTTCTGTGGGCCCTTGTCTACAGCACGAGAAGGATGATGAGCTGCTGGAGCAGGTCCAGAGGAGGACTTCAAAGATTATCAAAGGGCTGGAGAACCTCTCCTCTGAAGAAATGTTGAGGGATTTGGGCATGCTCAGTTTGGGGAAGAGAAATATCTGAGGAGACCTTATTACAGCAGAAGTTGAAGGGAGTTTAGATGAAGTGGGGGGAATGACTTTTTACATGGTCTGATAGTGATAGGACATGAGGGAATGGCTTTAAACTAACAGAAGGAAAATTTAGGTTAGATGTTAGGAAGAAACCATTTACATAAAACAGTGGTGATTCTTTGAAAAGACTCTCAGTATTTTCTGTGGGCCTATTGTCTTAGTTTCATCTGGGATAGAACTGTTTTTTTTTCAGTGTCTGGTATGATGCTGTGTTTTGGTTCCAGGAGAAAAACAATGTTGATAACACATTGATGTTTACAGTTACTGCTAAGCAGTGTTGTACAGAGCCAAGGCCATTCTAAAACAAGGGCCCAAGGAACTGGGAGGTAGCAAAGAATAAGGACAGTTGACTTAAACTGAATAACACATAACTAAGCCAAGTGTGGTAATGCAAATGCTGCTCCAAAAAATTCTTTTTCTATTTTATTATGTTGGCCCACAACATCAGAGGCATGTGTTGGGCATATGACGGCAGAGATTGAACCTTCCTGCCAATATTTCATTACATTTTGTTGCCATGCAATAGATGTCAGCATTGGGGCAGTCTTACAAAACGGTGTCTGACATGGAAGAGTGTATGATGCAGTGGTTCAGAATTGAATTTAGGCCAAACAGTGGATGTGAACACACGGAGGTGCTGGGTGGTGTGTTTCGGCAGTGGTGACAACAAAATAAAAGACAAACCACCTTCCAAATGGTCACACACAGCAGTCACACCACAAAATGAAGCATCTCGATCAGACCACCTGCATGAGTCAGCATATTCCAAACAAGGAACTGTGTATGGAACTGAATGTCAGCTGAAATGTGTTGGAAACAATGGTGCTAAGACTGGAATATCACAAAGTTTGTGTCGAGTGAGTCCCATGAATGTTCACTCAGGAACAGAAAGAACACTGTATGCAAGTTTGTCAACAACACGAAGGCTGAAGGTGACTCTTTTCTGGATCTCATTGTGACTGGTGACAAGATACAGTGGCACCACTGTGAGCAAGAATTGAAGTGGCAAACCATGGAGGGACAACATGTGCATTTCCTGTCAAAGACAAGTTCAAGATGCAGTCCTCAAATGGTAAAATGGTACACACTGTCCTTTGCGTTAGGAAGTGAGTGATCTCTCTGGATTGCCTGGAAACTGAAGAAACCATCAATTCTGATCTCTACATCATTACACTGACTAAGCTGAAGGGTTGAACTCCAGAGTCAGACCAGAGAAGAAGACAACCTTGCAACATGATAATGCCAGGGTCCATACCACTTTGAAGACTATGGAGCACATTTACCAGTCTTGGCTGGGCTGTCCTGCCACACCCACTGTAGAGTCTGGATTTGGTGCCTTCTGACTTCCATCTGTTTGGGCCGATGAAAGACGGACTGCATGGGCAACATTTTCCTAGCAACAATGCCATCATAGCAGCTGTGAAACGGTGGATGAACTCTGCTGGTGTAGTTTTTTACAAGCACTGCATGCAGGCTCTTGTTCATTGCTGGTGAAAGTAAACAACTAAACAACTATGGGTGAAGACTGTGTTGAAAAAATAGTGTTTTGTACCTGAGAACTTGCTCTATCAAACAGTGTTATTGAGCTCTTTGTAGCTGTTGCTGTTCCATGGAATTAAATGAGAGGCATTAATTTCAGAGCAACCTATGTATATTTGAATTTCACCAGATAGCTAAGTAGTAGCATAATAAGTGATCACAAATTACCAATTTTGGTATATTCGCATAAATGTATTTATCCAACAATGTATTAGCAAAATATTACTTGCCAACACCAGCACTGCACTCTGCTAAAATTGTTATCAGTATCAGCTGTGTACTCTCTTTTCTTTCAAATGCAGACTTTTCTTTTTTTTTTTAATTGCTCTGTTCAACTAGGTAATAGTTTATCTTATTTATCCAGTCACAGTCATCTTGCTGAATTTAAGCTAATACACATTTCAATCAACGTTCAAAATATATCCAGAAAATCTGGGTATTTTCCAAAAAAAAAAAAAACCAAACCCAAAACCATAAAAAGTCATTTACAAAGATTCTATACAGAAAAACTGTACTCAGAACTCAGATTTTTGTAGGAATTTTATATTAAAACATCATCACGATTGAATCACACTACTTTTATAGTGCATAGAGCATATGTATCAGTGAATACTAAAACAAGATGCCTCCAGTCTTCCAAACATGCTCTTGTTTAAAGGGTCATGCATATGTTTCTAGATTTTGGAAAGTCATCAGTTCTGAAAGGAATCCTTTGAAGTTTGGGAAAGCAGCCTTCATTTTACAATTCCATAAAACTGAATTTCTGAAAATATTTCAGCCTGTTCTACCCTTGCTGTTTTTAGCACCCAGTTAGTTATAAAAACAAGTACTCCCAATAAAACATTTGATCATTGCTGTTAAACAAGATTTAAAACAGACATGTACAATATAGTGACGGAGAACAATGATAACTTGATAGACTTGCACTAAAAATATCCTTTTTTCTTCAAAAAAACCATAAGCCTTTTTTATTTGACTTACATATTTTATTTTATCTTACACTGATTAGTGATAACGAATAACAGAATACTGCAGTTATTTGTCTGTATGTGGAGAGATTTTTTAATTTAAACTGGATTTCTGGGGTACTAAGCTGTTCTAGGAAAAATAGAATATTTTCATCTTTTGAAGAAAAAAAAAGAGCACTGTTATACAGTGAAAATGATGCAGCCTTCAAGCCACTTTCAGTACGGCCACACACAAAATATTCTTCATAATTTCCTTCCCTCCCTCCCACTCCCTCTCCCACTTTCCTCCTGTGAGTAGGGGAGTACTGAGTTACTGCTTTTCAACTATTTTCAATTATTCTGCTGCAGTCTTTAGCCCTGCTTCTATACAGTTTGTCACAAAGAGTTCTCAGTGTTGCTTTCTTGTGAGGATTTGGAAACAAAGGACACTGGCTGCTGGCACTTAGGTTATGGGTGAGTGATAGTGGGCTAGCTCTGGAAGTGAACGATCTCATTTTTACACCACAGGACAGTAAACTGGGGAGGTTCACTTTTAAAGGGAAAGAAGCAGAGACAGCTTAGTCCTGAGGAGATTTTTATGAGAAAGTTGATACAGAAGCTGGGGAAGAATGCTGGGATTAAACCTTATGTGAAATTGGTGGGATGGCAGAGGATAGAGTCACCTGAGTAGAACTCTGATGTTTCTTTTTTCAGCATCAGTGGCATACCAGTGTCAGCTATGTGAATTGAACAGTGCACACTGCTGAAATAGAATTTATCCCATCCTCTCTGTGTCTCACCATGGAAGAATTCTGTTGATGTAAAGATAATTGGACTTCTCAGTCTCCCACATGCCCTAGAACATGCTTGGTTTCTCAAAACCTGTGTTGAGTTTGTTCTGTGGCTCTGTATCCTGTCTCTGATACTTGCAGAGCACACGGGGAGAATATCAGCCTCAAGGTCATCTATAGTTGTTCATCTGGGGCAAAGTACACCAAGGGATGGAAAACAAAAACACATCCACTTCTGCATTATCTTGATAGTGGGAGAACAAATCCTGCTTACTTGCATTTGCTCTTGCTTGATTACAGAGGAGAGAGATTACACTCCATACTTGAGACCAAATCATCTCCCACACCTAGAAAGCCCCAGAGCAAACTGATTCAGTGATCTGGTTGTGAATCTGTGGCCAGGTAGGCCTGAGATCTAGTGGCAAGAGAAAACAGCTGTTGTACAGGTTACTTTGCAGCGTAGTTATACACATTAGAAAGATGATGCAGTATTTCTAGGACTAGAGGGAATGGCCTCAAGTTGCTCCAGGGGAGATTCAGGCTGGACATTAGGAGATAGTGCTTTTCTGAAGGAGTGGTCAGGCGCTGGAATGGGCTGCCCAGGGAGGTGGGTGGAGTTACCATCCCTGGAGGAGTTCAAGAAAAATTTAGATTTTGTGTCGGGGGCCATGGTTTAGTGGGGTTATTGGTGATAGGTGGACAGCTGGACTGGATGACCTTGTAGGTCCTTTCCAACCTTGGTGATTCTATGATTCTCCTTTATGACAGGACATAATACAGTTACTCCAGTTACTCTAACCAGGATGAGAGCACTGTGTGGCCCATGTAGGAAAGGGGCTCATTAGTTTCCAGACTGCACGTAGGGCCACTGCCAGAACTTGTGCAACTGTATTCTGCCCTGGTTCCCCCACTTCTATTTTTCCAGCCCTTTTGGTTTCATTATGTTCATACATGACTCAGATTCCTTCATTTGGAAAGCAGCTACCATCAATATGGGATGTGCTGCTGGGCTAAAGAGAGGTTTTATTAGCAGCCTTTTAAATGAAAGTGTAGGCAGTTTGCTTGGAAGCATTTGTGTGTTTCTTCACAATATAGCTATTTCCTGAAAAATGTTTCATACTGCCAAGAACTATCCTCTACCTGAGTTGCTCTAACTGCATTATTTCTTAAAAACATATTAAGGTCACTCCTTTAAGGTTGTCTTGACTTGCAAAGAGAAAAAAAAGCCTTTGCCTTCGGAAGACATGCACTGAGTTTTATTTTATTATAAGATTTACTTGCTAATTATTACTGTCTACATGAATACATATTCAATGATTCTGATGACAAAAAAGAATGCCTTAATGAGAAAAGGTCTTAGTTACAACTGCCATTCCTCATTACATCATCTTGTGGAACCCTAACAGGAGCACATACAGGAAGAATTACAGGATATCTTGAATTCCCTGTAAGCTGGATATGAAGTGTCAGCAACATTAAATCACAACACCACTGCTTTGTCAAAGTTAGTTATGTATGCTATTGTGTTGAGAATATTTGACTGATACGGTTGCCTCTAAAATTAGGAGTCTGTCACTATTCAATTATATATTCATACCACTTTTCCAAAGGTTTATAAATCAGATAAACTCCCAGAGGGCTGAAATGTGCCATGATAATTAGTGCAGGGACAATTTTGTTTATGTGCTGCTGTCCATTACTTTGTTAAAGGATTATTACAGAAATAGGGTAGGCTTATTTGTAATCTCATGTATTTAGAAAGCCCTTACCTCAACAAAAAATGAGAGTTAATATTTTCAGTGTTGTCTTGACTATCTTCTCATGGAAGATAGAGTTTTATCATTGATTTCATTGTTGCAGGAACATCCTGGCAGTGCTAAGTACTTTTAAAAAGACACTTGAAATATTAAAGCACTATATTTCACAGTACTGAACAACACTATCACAATGAATGATTGAAGGAAAAAGAAAAGAAGATCAAACTTTAAAACGCCTCATTTGTGAAAGCCATTCTCAGCAGCAACTCTTAGAAAATGTACATCATGTCAATGCACAATGTAAAGAAGCTGGATAAGCTACAATTTCTTTTAAGTAGAAATACATATTTGGAGCTTGTTTGTGGAGGTAGAACAATTGATGCTTTTTCTTCAGGTAATAGTCTTTAGTAAAAAACATTATGGCCCACAAGAAAGCCCTTAAAAATGCAATGATGCACAGATGTGCTGTGACATTCTTAAAACGTGAGTTAAGATTAAAAGATGCTCACTGAATATTAAACAACCTTGGTAATTGCTGCCCAGAAATAACATTTTGTTTTCTTTTCACAGTGTGAAGTTAGAGTGTTGAAAGCTGATTTTGTCATAACAGGGGCAATTATTATTTTTTTCATCACTAATTATTTTAGCCTGAAAGGTAAGTTAGGCTATTGGATTTGTATTAATTTGTTGTTATTAGGTATGAAACAGTGCTATTAAGACTGCATCTTGAAAAATAATAATTCTTTAAAAGTTTGCATGTATTCACCCATTAATATTGGAATATATAAAAGTACAGATTGTGTGATGTTGGCTCATCCCCATAGGCAATGTGCTAGTGACAACTCCTTTGTGCCGCCTGACTATTCCCTCTGGCACTCTTCCTCTATGGGGACGAGGAGTTACTGGCAATGTGGGAAGATAGGTCAAATAGATAAGAGAAAAAGGTGGTGAGGGAATAATGTACATTTATATATTGAAATATTGTTTTCGTTCTAGCAATTCAAGAAGAGTGGGGTTTTATGCTTCTCAGATGAATGGAAGCCATGTCTTTAATCAATATTTCACTTTCAGTGGACTCTCCTTACTGTTAAGAATAGAAAAATTGTGAACATAGAGGAAAGTTTAGCAAAGAAGCTGTGAGGCTGATTAGTTAAAACACTAAATAAATACTAATTTTCAAATAGGCCACAAAGGTAAGGTGCAATGCTACCTCTGTCCTAGGCAGAAGATTTTACATTTACAGGACTAGGGCATACTATTTAACCACAAGCAGATTTCCCTTTGTTATTTTTGACTGTATCAGCAGTACTCACCAAACCCATATCTCCATATGGTTTGAGGATAGGGGCTAATCTCAAAACGTAGTTGGGTTTGGCCAGCCCAATTTTTTGGACAGAGCTCAAGTACGCACAGATGAGCTCTGCTGGACAGCTGGTCCTCAAACCCAGAAAAATTGGCCTTTGTCTATTTTATCCATTACAACAAGAATAAACAACAATACCAAAATCATAGAGATAAATACCAGACAGAATTAAGGAAGGAAAGGAAGGAGATCACCTCATTCAAGAGACGATTTCTGCTTGAGTATGAAGACATGTATTTAATTCTCTGGAGAACAGAATGCACTGAAGTTCCACTTAAATTTAAGAACCGGCTTAAAAGTAGCATCTAAAATTAGATTTTTCTGTGAAATCAAGATGTATTGTCAGTAGATTCAAACCGTACAATTTCTATTCGACTAATTATGGAAATCGGGATTTTTCATACACGATTTGCATCTCTCCATGCATAGATCATCTGTTCATTCTTTCAAACACAAAAAGCTTTACAGCTAGAGAGGGATAAGCTTGTACCACTTCTTGACATCCTGCTCACAAGCAGGAGAAAGACAAAAAGATTAATTTTCATATTCCATGGCTTTAGTTCCATTACTGGGAATTTCTTCAAACTTCAGTAAAGTGAGTATACTTTTATTTGCATTTAAACATAGTAGAATATTTATTGATAACATTTCAAATGTAACCTTGAAATGTTATTTTAGTATGTGCATAATTATTTGACTTAATCTTCATCTCTTCCACCCACCTTCTAGCAGAATTCAGAGAGCCTTCCTCTTCATAGTCTCTTTAGTTAATTGTCCATAGTATTACAAAATTTCCTTGCTAATTTATAAAATAATTTCTTCAATGTGTTTTTTTTTTGTGTTTGTTCTGTTGTGCTTTTTATTTTTTTCTTTAAACACACCTAAGGAGCATATATGTTCACTGTTGTGCTGGTGTTTATTTTACAAGTCCAAATTTTCAGTGCCTGCATTTGTGTGCATGTCCATGCATGTAACTCCACCTGAGCTCTGTTCCCAGAAAATTAACAAAATGCTTCTCTTTCTCTGTTCAGTAAATGAGTAGAACCTCAACTGTACCCAGTGATGTAATCTGGAGAGACGGGTTTCAGTTCTCCAGAATGAAGGTGATTGACTCCCCTGACATGTTTTAATGTATTCTAGTTTACAGAGTTCAGTTTATAATTCTTCAATCTACTCTGACAGAAGCAGAGTTTCTACTAGATTAGGCTGTTGTGTGCTGCTTTCCTTGGCTTCCCACAAAACCATTCCCATGTGATACTCTTCTACAGTTAACTTCAATTCAAGTGTTCATGGTAGGATGACTTCTCCTTTCACCTGGCTTCAGGCAAACAAAGAGATGACAGAAAGCAACTTGATTTTTTATTTAGTACTTTGAGCTTCAAGCTTCTTCTCTTAGATCATGGGTGTCCAGTCTTTTGGCTTGCTTGGGTAACATTGAGTGAAGAGGAGATGACTTGGACTGCATATGATATACATATATATAACTATACATAACTATAATTAGTGTATCTACGTAACAAAACTTATTTTTTAATATTTTTATTAAAACATAAATAAAGAGTGCAACAAAAACATAAAAGTAGTGGGATATTACAATGTGTTTTTGAGAAACTTATGCATCAGTCTGGTTTCATGGAAGTGTTTAGAGGCAATTCTTAGTAACTTCTCAAGGTGTTTATCAGATATTTTTGATGAAATTTTACTCTTCTTGTGTTTCATGCTTGAAAAGTTTTTCACAAATGTACATATTGCCAAAAGGGAATGATATGAATAAGGTGTGATTGTGAAGGGATATATTTCTCTAGTAATATAGGGCTTATAAAAATCTAGCAGGGCTACTGGGACAAACGGTTATCAGCAATTCCTATTTCCATTGTGCTTTTTCTTCACCACAGTTGAAGCTTCAGAAAGAACAAAAAGCATTTTGAACACAAAATGTTTGGATTGGTATGCATCAACAAAGTCCATCAGCCACCATTAACACACGATGTGTAAAGAACAGATTAATTACAGCTGTAGATTAAGCTAGTGGTCTTCTTTCTCATTAATGCGCTGCAATAGATTACACAACTGTGTGCATTAAAATGGCTTGAAGGGTGAACAACCAAAACAATGTATACATTTCAAAGTACAGCTATTGAAATAAGTTCTGTGAGGAGTAAGAGTAAAGTGGATAGTCTAAATAGTCTGAAACCACGTCCAAATGTAGAAGGCAGTACTTCCAAAGTAGTTCCAGTGGAACGAAGACAATGCAAGCCACAGCTGCTGTTTACTTATGCACGTAAACCAAGGTTCTAGCCATAGCTTGTAGAAGAGGATGATTGTACAGCTCTCATGGTACTGTGTTCTACCAAATCGTAGAATCAGAGAATCACCAAGGTTGGAAAAGACCTCCAAGATCATCCAGTCTGACCTTCCACCTACCACCAATATTCCCCCTCTAAGCTATGCATCTTAGTACAACATCTAAACGTTTCTTGAACATCTCCAGGGATGGTGACTCTATCACCTCCCTTGGCAGCCCATTCAGTGTTTGACCACTCTGTAAGAGAAGTATTTCCTAACATCCAACCTGAACCTCCCCTGGCACAACTTGAGGCCATTCCCTTTAGCCTTATCTCTAGTTACACAGGATAAGAGGCTAACCCTTACCTTGCCACAACTTATTTTCAGTTAGGTATATAGAGCAATAAGGTGTCCCCTCAGCCTCCTCTTCTCCAAACTGAACCATCCCAATTCCCTCAGCCACTCCCCATCAGACTTGTTCTCCAGACCCCTCACATCTTCATTGCCCTTGTCTGGACACGCTCCAGGGCCTCGGGGTCTTTCTTGAAGTGAGGGGCCCAAGGCTGAATACATTACTCGAGGTGCGACCTCACCAGGGCTGACACCAAATAGCAAAAAAATCTCTCTTATTTTTGAAAGCATTACTATTTAGATACTTTTTCAACATCTGGGGACAGTAAACTGCTCTGGCTGTGCTATTTTTTTTTGTTTTTCCAGCCATGTGGTCTGGAAGCTCGCAAGTATTTCAGCTGGCATTATCCAGCAATGTAAATTGTCAGAACAGGACAGCAGCAGCCTTGGCTCCTCTGGCATGCTAAGAGGAGAGGAAGTTTGTCCAGCCATTTTGTAGCCAGAATTTGTGTTTCCTACATTGAGACATATTCAAGAGTGCATGGAACAATGTTGATTACAGGCCAGAGTTACTTTAAGAAAGGTGACAGTATCTTGTGGCTCCTCATAAAAGCACAAAAGCTCGGGAAGTTTTAGATTCTTATGCCACTACTTGCAAAGCAGACCAAGAGAGGAAAAGAAAATGAAGATAGGTAAATTACAGAGCTGAATTTCATGATACTTCCCACCTGTGACTAGAAAAGAAAATGCATTATTTCACTGATTGTCTGAAATAACTGTTCTTTTTCATGTTTTAATTAATTTTCATTGTTTTTAAAGATCACACTATAGTTCAAAATAAAACATTGTTTCCCCTCAATTGCAGTTTAAAGGTGTGGTCTTGCAAATATTTTGGCACTTATAGAGCTTTCAAGAATTTTGTTAATGCAGGGTGGAGAGCAGAAATGTATTTAATACAGAAAGCTTTTGAACAGTACAAACCTAATCTCTCGGTATACAACAATTAAAAAAAAAAAATCATATTATTGCAGGGAAATAAAATCAACACCCTGGACATTTTGCCATTTCAGTTTACCTAAAGAAGTAATGATATATTAAACAACCAAACAGTTCAGCACAAAGATTCAGCAAAAATTAATCTTAGTTTAATTCAACCTAAATTAATTAGATATCTTTGAAACAAGTTAGGAAAGCACTTGAAGTGTTGTCTTAAAGAACAATATTAGGTCATTATAACCCAAACCTGGAAGTAATGAGAGAAGTGCTTACTGTCTCAGACTCTCATCAGTTTTCAGAAACAGCAATTGCAATGTTAAGCTTTCCCTTTGACATTAAAAGCTGCACATTTTCCTGTTAATGATGATGTTGATGGGACAGAATATACACTAGATCAATCGCTTCCATTTATTTGATCAGGAAAATTTTGTACATATTTTGCCTGAGAATTGAATGGTTGAAAGACCAACGCATAATCTACATATCTGAAGAATATAAGAAAAGAAGACTTTTGTCTGAAGGGCAAAAGTAGAATTGTATACCCTTCATGAAAAAAACATGGCTCTGAACTATATACAGAGATTTCTGGGAATTACTTAGTTCTTGCTATGATTTCATACAAACATTTATACATTTCATTCTAATTATACATGAAGTATATTGAAGTCAATTCAGAATTAGACATTATTTTTCCTTATCTGTTTTCTGCTGCAAACTATTTAGGAACCACGTCTGCTATTTAGAAAAAACTATACCAACAGAATCATTTAATGCATAAAATCTTGCTTAGATTACTGAAATTCAACCATTTTGGAAAAGAGGCAAAAACTTTATTAGAGTTTTCCTACAAAAGTTACAGAGCAAACTAGTGTAGTGACACTTTGGATTTTTTCATGTATTTTTTCCCTTCCGCTCTTATGATAATTCATATTCTTCAGGAATAATGTCTGAATGGCATTTTTACACTCTTTGCATTGAGGAGGGCAGTGTTTAACTCCATCTGTTTCTTCTGTGATTCATTCTTGTAGTGTCTGATTTACTGATTGTGTTTCTATTATCTCTTTTTTCTCTTAAAGGTTGAGTTTGGAAATTCAAGCCAAAAACAGAGAAGTTCCCATTTACATCCCCTGGAATTTTTGTGTTGTATGTCTATTGAGTCTACAGCTTCCCTCCTTTTGTTACATTCAGTTGTTCCTTCAAGTAGGTAACACCAAACTAGGCAACAGTCCAGAGAAAAGGATGCAGTCTCCATTATGATCTGTTACATTTTCAGTATGGTTAAAAGCTTTAGTTCTTAGTAGTTTTTCAATAAACAGATTTGGCCATCTTGTTTAATGGAATATCATTCAAGTAGCTCAAATATATACTGCTTTCATTTAGATTAGAAACTGCACATCAGACTTTAGCTACAGTCTTGGAGGAAAACTGCTACTAGATAAAACATGTGAAATTAACATCAAGCACTTTTGCCTTATGTGGCTTTTAAGCTTCCTCCTGTAGCTTTTAGAACATTAATTTGTTTGCAGTTATACAAAGAGAAGAAATACAGAGTCCTAAGTTTGTACATGATGCAAATTTTAGAACAAAAATTGTTAAGCAAACAAACAAGCAAATAAAAGGACAACTTGATCTATCCCTTTGAATGGCATTTAATTGCTGACTGCAAATCATCTTCCAGATAGTAATATATTACTATAGTGAGATAATTGCTTTTCAGAAAACTAAAACGTAAGTTAAAAATAATAATCACTCTTTTCTATTTCTCTGTTCTTCTGACAAACTAAGTGTCAAGATTATCTAAAAAATGTACTACTCGAGTTCTCTTCACCACATAGAAGTGTCTTCCCACAGTTTGCAACCAAAATGGTAAATATCCGTAGTAGTTACAATATTCACAGATTGATCACGGGCTGTAGGATTGTCCAAACAGTTGATGTCATGTACATCACTTTGAAATGTAAAGCATTTTTTTTTTCTGATATATGCTTTCAGTGATGTAGGTTATCGATTTTTTAAGCAAACAGTATTGATTTTGTAAGAAAAAAATTTAAGACAGCAAGAGATTTCTGAGCAATAGTACAACATACAGTATTAACACAGCAAAGTACCTGGGTTTCAAAACTGTAACTCATATGCATCTAGTTTGTGGGCCACCTACATTTCTTAATGACTTTTTAAGGCGTACATTTCTTTTGCTGAAAAAACTGTAGCTGTTTTATTTTACAGGTTCAATTATTCGGTGAATATTTCCCAAAGATAAGGACCTTCTCCAAGGTTATAAAATGTGCATGTAGAGAGGTCAAGGTCCACTGGTTCACCAAGCTATTCCCTTATATTATCCATTCAGAACAGTTGCTGGAGACTCTAGGATATTGAAATACAAAGAAATGGAAGTGAAAGTTCTTGTTCACAATAAGACAGTTCAAAAGCTGAAAGTTGTAACTCAGACCCTTGACTACTCACAAAACAAAGTGAACTGGGAATAACCTCCAAATGTCATTCACAAAAACACTGGTGTATTTTCAGTGTGGCTTCTCTCAGTTTGGCTAGTGCTGCTATTTACAGTCTTCCACGTTAATTTCTATTAGTGACTGACTGAAGTCGTGCACGTGTTACTGCCTTGGTATGAATTACTTGCATGTTTCATCACATTTATATTCTCAAACATCCCTTTTTCTCTCTGTTCTCAACACCAAGAGCTTATAAGCACCTTGCTAAAACACCCAGCATTTGAGTTAGCATTTGGTGTTTAGACAATTTTGACAGTTTAATAAACGGTTTGTGTTAAGCCATTGTAACTGGACATACAGTGCTCACGAAAGTCTGGAAGCCGCCCAAACCATCCAGTGCATAACTAATCTTTCTAAGTAGACAGACATAAAGACCTGACGGAAAAAGACCAAAATATAACAGAGACATATCTTTGGTAAAACACATGGGAGCCTGTAGGTATATTCAAGACAGTTGAGAATTTTAAACTGAAGAAATGTGATATTCAGGAGAACTTGTATACCTCTGGCCTCACTTCCCAATTCTTCTATGCACAGAACCTCAGGGAATCATGCGATTCTCCAGCCTGCCAATTCCTCCAGTAGAATTCTGCAGTCTGTTTGCTTTGAGTTTAGATAAATGTAGGGTCCTGAAGAGAAGGATATCTTGAGCTTTGCATGTAAGAGTGTTCTCATGCACAGGCTGCGTGTTTTGTCTTTTAAATTTAACTTGCTTCAATTTAATTTTGAATAGCATAATTTGCTTACACAGATCACACTGAACATCTAAATATTACAGATAAATATACTTAGTTGTTTTTTTTTTTTTTTTTTAATGTGTAACAGGTCGGTATTCTGAGAAATATATGAAATACTAAGGAAGAACAGGTCTGGATGGGTCACCTGCTCCAGTCAAAGTATTGCCTGTTCTATAGGAAGGTCTGTGTCAGCTCTCTGTCAGTGCTGAAACACAGGCACCACCTCTGCTTACACCTGTTGGAACACATGTCAATAATATAAAATACGTCATTAATTTAAAGTACATCAATAATATAAAATCCAAGGCAAAAAAACATAGAAAAGTAAGTGACTGTGGGCACAACTGAATTCTAGCAAGGCAGGTTGTACTGCAGCTGCTGAATGGAAAAGTCATTAAGACCACTTTGAATGTCAGTAAATGCAGCATGTAACTTGAGAGCACAGCCTGCCATCGCTCTGTATGTATATAATTGATTCACTGTTGAGACAACCCAAGCAGGAACTTGGCAGAGTGGCAGGTGGGCAGGGTTCCACAGGGTTCAAGGCATACTTTTTGCACTTTCCACAAGAAACTGTCAACTGATGGAAGATGTGTAGCCACACGTGGTAGGGATACCAAAATAGGATACTGAATATTTGGCAGAATTTCACATTCCAAATCTCAGCAAAAAGGTTGTTGAGATGAGAAGGTACTACTTTGCAGATAAAACTCCACTCCAGAAAAGGCTTGAGCCTATTCTTTAAAAGTATCAAATACTCTTTTTAAATACACTTAAAAAATAGCTATGAGTTACATATAACTCATTTGAAGAGAAGTGGCCTTGGTAAAATAATAGATGAATGCATCAAAAGCAAAGATAAATGTTTAATAGTCTGATGTCAAGACAATGACACAGTGGTAAAATGAAGTATTTCCACTGCCAAATGCAGCTCACTTAAAACAAAATTGCAAGGAACCTTCTATGAATAAAATGAGAATTGCTCTTTATTTATTTCAGGAAAAAATGTGAGAATTTTTTTTTTTTTTTTTTTGGGACAATTCATTTTTCTGGAAGTTTCAGAAAAAAATGACTAAAAATAGTAAAATGTTTCTGTTTGTACATACCAGCTAATAACAGACTTTTTACTTTTCTCTGAGTAATTCTTAACAGAATTTTAATTCACTGGAGCAGTCCACCACAAGCAGATTTTGTGGACTAAAAAAATTAAAGAGGCCAGTCAGTCTCACCTCTGTGCCTGGCAAGATCGTGGAGTAGATCCTCCTGAAGGCCCTACTAAGGCACATGGAAAATAAAGATGAGGTGATTGGTGGTAAGCAACATGGCTTCACCAAGGGCAAGCCATGCCTGACAAACCTGGTGGCCTTGTATAATGGAGTTACAGCATCAGTGGATAAAGGAAGAGCAAGTGACGACATCTACCTGGACTTGTGCAAAGCATTGGACACTGTCCCGCAAGATATCCTTGTCACCAAATTGGAGAAAAACTGATTGGATGGATGGACCCCTCACTGGACACGGAATTGGCTGGATGGCAACACTCAGAGGGTTGTGGTTAACGGATCAGTGTCCAGATGGAGACTGGTGATGAGTGACAGCCTGAGAGAGTTGGGGCTCTTCAGCCTGGAGAAGAGAAGGCTCCTGGGGGGAACTTATATCAGCCTTCCAGTACCTGAAGGGGGCTGGGGAGGAACTTTCTATAAGGACATGTAGCAACAGGATGAGGGGAAATGGCTTTAAACTGGAAGAGGGTAGATTTAGATTAGATATTACGAAGAAATTCTGTGGGGTGGCACATTAAGACACTGAAATGGGTTGCCCTGTGAGGTTGTGAATGCCCCCCTCCTGGAGGTGTTCAAGGCCAGGCTGGATGGGACTATGAGCAGCCTGGTCTAATGGGAGGTGTCCCTGCCTGTAGGGGTTGGAACTAGATGATCTTAAAGGTCCCTTTCTACCCAAACCATTCTATGATTCTATGTTTCCGTGTTTAGGCAGACTCCTGTGTGACAAAACAAAACTAGAAATGGGTCTACTGTGCACCTGGATCTTATTTCCAGGAGGCTCTTACTTGTTCTGACAGAGGTCAGAAAATCTTAGAATATAGAATCATAGAATCAGAATCATTAAGGTTGGAAAATACTTCAATGATCATCTAGTCTAACTGGCAACCCATCACCAGCATACCCATTAAAATACGTCCCTCGGTGTCATGTTTCTTGAGCACCTCCAGGGATGGCATCTCTAGCACTTTCCTGGGCTGCATGTTCCAATGTTTGACCACTATTCTGAAGAACAATTTTTTTCCTGATATGCAACCTGAATCTCTCCTAGTGCAACTTAAGGCCATTACTTCTCATCTTAACACTAGTTACCTGGCCCTCACCTCACCACTTCTCCTGTTGGAGGCCCCAGGTGCCTCTGTACAACAGATAGAAGGCTTTGGATGTGGAATGCCCATCTGTGGGTGATAACAGCCCAGTTGAGGAATCAACAAAATCAAAAGAAGAAAAGCCTTCCCCCCAGTATCAATGCTTAATTCACCAAGAAGAAGAGTATTAGCTGAGGGCTGCTTCTTCCTGCAGGGAACTGAAGGTCTAACTTGCTGGGCAGATACTCTTTTCAGAGAAGACTACTCTCTCTCTGGGTCTCTTGTGAAGGGTATCAACAGGAGACTGCCTAGTCTGGTACATCCAACAGACCATTACCATCACTGCTTTTCTATGTAGGGGTAGTGACGCAGCAACATGCAGTTCAAGGACCATTAAAAGGGACTTCAGAGCCTTGGAATGTCTGCTTAAGGAATTGAGGTCACGGGTAATCTTGTCTACTCCCTCCAGTGGGTAAAAACAGCAAAAGTTGCAGAAGTATCCAGTCTACAGGCTTTGTGGCTGGTACTGTCACCATAACTTCAGGATTTTGACGATGGAGCGGCCTACATGGCACTGGGCTTGCAGGCACCAGATGAGTTTCACCTCTCTCAAAAGGGGAAGAGGGTACTTAGGGAAAAGTTTGCAGGGCTTGTTGGTAGAACTTTAAACTAGGTTCAAAGGCGAAGATGGATGATAGTGAGCCTATGATGAGGTGTGAGATACCATAGCTAGTTTGGAGGGACAGGGTGTTAGCAGAGACTCTCAGCCTGCTGCACTGAGATGCACTGGCAACACTGCAGCACACTTGAAATCTTCTGACCACTGAGGCAATAGGAGAACACAATGGGGAACTGAAGGGAAATACTTCAAAGGAATTAAGGAGTTATCCTCCAAGAAGATGCAAACTGAAAGTTTCTCTATTTCAGCACTGGTGCTAATTCAAGATACGTGCAGAATCCCACCCACAATTTCCATTCCGTCAAGGTTTTCCTCTGTCTTAAATATTACTAGGAATCTTAAATATTTTTTCTTAGTTATGTTATAGTATAGGTCAAACTAGAAAATATGGGTATTAGAGGGAAGGAAAAAAGGGAAATTTCGCTTAAAGCTCACAAGAAACAGCACATGCCCTCGTTGTTCTTGAGGGATGCTGAATAGGCTGCAGTGGTATCAAAGTGTTGAAAAAACCATTGGTCTGTCTAGGAGTGTCAGTAGGGCTCTACTCTGCAAGAACTATCACAGTGGTTTGTCTGTGGACTTCAGTGGAGCTCAAGGTGCTGTTCCCAGGTGGCACATGGTCGTGATGCTTTCTGTAAATGTCATGTGCAGAACTGTCCCATCTCAGGACTCCCTCCTCAAGCAGCTGAAAGGCACCTAGACCTAATGCCAATCTGCCCTGACACCCAGACTGCATGTCCATGCCCCAGGACCGTACCCCAAGGGTGCAAATCTTTTTGATGTAATATGGAGAGTTACTAGGATGCAAAATGCAATTTTAGAAATTCATTTTATTCTTCTGGAACTTTGACTTTTGAATACTTTTAAGAATTACTAGAAATTCTTTCACACTTTTTATTAAACTTGAGCTGTCTGAAAGTTATTTTCCTTCTCCACTCTTCTCCAGTTTTCAATTCATTTTGTCAATCTGTATTTGGGAATTCACATTACTTTACTACTGCTGTTTAAATCCACAGAGAAGCAGAAGCAGTTTTTTTGGTGGTTTATACTGCAGTCAGCAATAGAGAGATACAGCAGAGAAAGGTGTAGAATAGGTTATAAAGGATGATTGAATGGAAAGCTATCAGCCAGGCTGTGATGCTAGAAATGAATACCTCATATGTGTATTTCAAATCTAGTAGATAAAGAAACAATTACTGAAGTAACTGAAGATACAAAGGAGACTCATGAAGTACCTCGAGCATCACACTGAAAGCAAGCAGTGAATGGTTGTGCTGAGAGAAATTTGAAGCTTGAAAGCCAGAGAACACATAAAATGGTATACTCTTTAATAAGAATACATACAGCTTTTGAAAAAAAATCACCATTCTGCATCATGTCAGCTTTCTTTTCTGTGAACAAAGAGCTCTCATTTGCATGTAACAAAAGTGCTGTGGTAGAACTTCATGAGTAGGACAGGACCTGCTTGTCTCTTCCTTCCAAGGAAGAGCGTGAAACGATGCTCAGACAGCTTCATCACATCACAGCTGCCTTTGAGCACTTGGCTCAGTGTGCTTCTGTGCTGTTCCAGATGCAGTTTTGTTCCACTGATCTCCCTCTTTCTTTCCTTTCTACCTTGAAATCTTGATGGAATTCCTTATGAATGTTTGTGGATTTAGAACACTTGCCATAGTTTTGTCAAAAAGGTAGAAGACTTAAAGGCAAGGTGCATTCCTGTTCCTGTCATCACATTCAGCGTGTGATCAGCAATTCCCTGGACACCAATGAACTTCTATGGGCATATGAGCATTTGTGGGGAAAAAGAAAAAACAACAAAAAACAAGCAAAAAGTGTGCCTACATCTTAACTGTAAAATGTCAGAAAGACTATACGTTTTTAGGTGTGCACAGCTGAAAAAAGTTGAAAACAATTGTCTCTATATGCTTCATGTTCATGAGTTGATTGGTTCATAGAAGCATAGTTTCTATTCCTTTGCAGCAATGAACTTTCTCATAGTAGAATAATCACTTTCCTTTCAGGGAGGACTTGCTAGTACCACTGTTTTCTATTGAAATTTTGAACTGGAAGTTTTAGAAACTGCTTATGTGACTGCTGATGTGGCAAGAAGCTCGACTTTGTTAATTCCCTCTTGATACCTTGCCTGGGAAGTGTCATTCATTCTCTCCTTGCACTGCAGCCCTAAGTTACTTTTCCAAGTAACTAGCAACTGCTGTTGGGAAGGGAGCATGCGAAGACCTGAGCTGCTAAGCTTAGGTGCCTCTGTCTGGAATCTGTGAAAGCCACTATGATCTTAAAGATACTGACACAACCAACCCACAGCTTCCCAACAGCAAGTGTGCAGGTTGCATTTTGATAACTCAGACTGCACCATGGTTGTAACAGGATAAAGTCAGCAAGAAGAGAGTTTTTTTATTATTATTGTTTTTCAATCTCAAAGGAAATTAATCAGCAAAATTGTGAATATATTCCCTTTGACATGGTATTATCACTGTTTAGAACTGAATGCTTCGGAGCTGGTTTTGTTCTGTCCTATTTTTTTTCCACGATAGCAATCATTATTTCTCAGTATGAATTTTCTAAACTGATACTTACATGAAAATTTTCAGATCTGATCTTGGAGGAAGCGTTTGGTACCTGTATCTTTGCTTGTATTGGGGACAATTACCAGCAAGGAGTCAGCCAATCAGATTAAACAAAAGTTCTGCTGGTGAGACTGGATTAAAAGATGAGCCAAAAAATGCAAACAGGCTTCAACAGCTGCCCTAAAGGCAAGTATTTTTGTCCTCTTACTTTTCTGGCAGCAAGTGATGAAGAAATATCTCCAGTAAAAATTTCCTGCATCCAGTTCAGCTGCAGTCTTGCATTTAGTGCTGTGGACTGAAAAATAGGGACTTTTTCTTTCTTTAAAATGAAGTTACTCTGAAGAGATGTATTTGCTGTTGATAAAAACAGTGTGATTAATTTACATGTACAGCTGCCTTCGAGGCTGACAGTCCTCCTCTTGACAGGCCAGAGTAGTTGGATCTAGAGGAAATGAATATTTCATAGCAAAACTTGGCTATTTCTGACAAACGGGAAAGGTGCTTGTGGCAGCTGTGCCACAGGCCAACTTCTGTCTGAGCAAAGTATTTGCCCAGAATGGCAGTGAGATTTGGAGCATGTGAATGGTCTTTGCTACACCGGTAGTAGAGTAAGGAGCCTTGATTCTGTGTTTTTCTGATACCATGTTATATTTTAATTCTTTTTTAGGTGTTCCACAGTATTAACGTGTATTTCCTTGGAATAAACTAATCTGATGTTGGCAGCAATGATCTATTTGGCAAAGTTCTAAATGTAGAATAATAATGTTCTTTCACTGAAGGATACAATAATCAAGATATTTTCTTTTTTTTTTTTTTAGTTTGGGAAGGTTTGGGGTTGCTAAGAATAGTTCTGAGAGACAATTTGCCTACTAAATATGTAAGAAAGAAAGTATCTACCAACCAGGTATCACTGCCTAAGCCCTGTTATATCCATAGTTGTTTTTATTGTCTGTATTAATGACATACCTATTGTTCTTACATAACTTATTCAGCAATATGACTGTTTTACAGACTAGTTCCTTATTTTTCTTTAAACGTATCCACAAGTCAATTAAAGTATGCACATAGGCACCTAGCTAAGTGTTAAACCACCTTAAATGAATACTTCAATTGCTAAATAAGGAGTGGAGTGCCTAACAGAGACACCCATCTCTTGAAGCCTGTCCTTTCGCTAGCAAGCATATGGTAAGAAGTCATTGCACATCTTACCACCACCATTTGCTTCATGTGTAACAGCGTAACTGCTAACTTCAGGTTTAGGTATTAGAACAATACAGGCAACCTGAATAAAACACAAATCTGAATAAAAACATTTAAATATCCCCAGTAACTTGTAATATGTGAAACATCACTGGAAAAGCTGTAATGAGTAGGTTACTGTTTTCTAGCGTATATTTTCATAAATCAACTATTATTATTATTACTTTACCAGATCAATCAATATAGGTTGCTATAAAGAGAAATATCTGAAGATCCAAGTTTAACACAATTCATTTAAAACAATTATGTCACAGCATTTCTAACTTCAATGCCCATCTAAAGATTTTAAGAAATACAAAATATTTGTTCAGCTTTATGTATTTATTACCTAAAAACTATAGACTCACTGGCTGATAGAGACACTTTATACATAGTATAAGTAATAAACAGAAAAACAACAAATATGACAAAATATTTAAGTGCTGTTTTGCCCCCATTGAGTTTATAGTCAACTGTAGGTTACAGAAGCCAGCTGCTGTCTAAAGGAAACAAGAACCATACTTTTCTGTTTCCCCTATAATTTGCACCTTAATAGACTAATTACAGATTGCACTAGCTTTCATCATAATAGGATTTTTCCTTTTTACTCTATGAGTACACAGATTAAGAACACAAGAGAAATATGGTACTAATCACTTCTAACAAGCGTAGCAGAGTCTGCTTTCATTGGCAGTACAAATCAAAAGCATTGTGCTTTTAACATTTTGCAGTCTAGTCATCAAAAAATGTTAAATATTACTCAGAAGTTTTTTCACTTCCATTTTCCTTCAGTCATTGCATTTGTGTGTCTTCCACTGGATATTAATAAAACTTGCATTCAGCACGAAATAGAAATAAAAAGAACATTGATAAGTGTTGTGTGGCAAAATAAGGCAATGACAATTCCTTCTACTGGGATACAAGTGCTATGGAGCAATACAAGATGACAAGAAAAATTAGCTCACCCCTTCCAAAAACCCATGATGTCTCGAGAGAAGTGCATTGCTTGCACCTGAGCTCCCTGGGTTAGCCACACCTTCTCACCTGGAGCTCAACCATCGGTTCAGGCCATATCCTGGCAATTCCACTGCAAATTTAAATAATAATATAGGAAGTTTCAACAATTCTAAAGCTGCTAAATTTGGAAATAAATAGAAAAAAATCTTGCAGAAATGTATTTTTCTTATAGGTGGAACTGTTATCCTTTGACCTACACCTGAAGGAGAAGAAACACTGCTAGCAAAAGTGTCTTCTATACCACAGAATCACAGAATCATTTGAGTTGGCTGGAACCTTAAAGATCATCTAGTTCCAACCCCCCTGCTGTGTGGGCAGGGTTGTCACCTACTAGATCAATTAGTCCAGGCCCCCATTCAACCTTGCCTTAAAAACCTCCAGGGGCTATGTGGAGAAACAGCTGAACAATTCTGCAACTCCAGAAGAAAAAGATAGAATGATGTCTGCAAATTGATCACAGGAGAGCATAAACTTGGAATTGTTAAGCAGTACTCAAAAGGGGCAAGTGGACTTTGAAATAGTCTCTAAAGAAAAACAGCATAATTTTTAATGTATGACTCTGACTTTACAGAACATTCAAGAATATGACAGTGACAATGAGATGGATTGCAAAGGCAGTCCCCATTACTGTCCTGCTTATGCTGTTCTTGGGGCTCCAAGAACACATTCAAGAAATACAGCAGAGGCCTATCACATATAGAAGGGATCTTAAAACTCGTGTGGTTTTAAGACCAGCCGTATGTGCTTATTATGTAAACAAACAGAAAAACAGACAACAAACAAAAACAGTCGATCCATTTTTACCATCAGAACACTCACATTATCATTCAGAAATGGCCGAAGTTCCACTTCAAGCCTAATTAGATTTTGTCCCTCTCATTCCATCCACTAGTTCCTGTCCCAGAATTCCACTTCTTTCCCACAAACCTCCATCTAATTCCAGTCCATATTTATTCATGACTACTTATGTTTATTTGTTCTTGTGCCAGCAGAACTCTTCGGTTTAAATACTTCTCTTACTTCTTTTTTTTTTTTTTTTTTTTTTTTTTTTTTTTTTTTTTAGAGAGAGAGGATGATTATACTCCCTTTTCTTCTCTTGTGTTGCTAGGCTAAACAAGCAAAATTCCTTTACTCCCCTCATGTAAGATAAGCTCATCATTTCCCTGATCATTTTAGCAGCAATCCATGTCACTTTCTTCAGCTCGAGTTCATCTTTCTTGCATATAAGTGACAAAATATGCACAGCATTCATGATGAGTTCTTGCTAATGTCGTACACAGTGGTATTTATAGATTCCCTGTCCTCAGTGAGAATGCCACACCTGATGAATTTGCTTTTTTCATGACCACAGCAACATTTGAGGTTCATAGTCATGCTGTAATTGATTAATAGACTAGAACATTCTTTTTCTCTGTCAATTCCAATTGACAGATTCACTATTTATGATAGCAGCTCTTGCCATTGGTTTTTAAATGCATGACTTGGCACTTTGTAAAATTAAATTTTATACCAATTCAGTTACCTCCGTTGACCTGGTCATTCAGTTATTTCCCTGTGACAGCTGATAGCCAGCTGAATGTCAGTTAGCAAAGTGCCCAGGTGGTCAAGAAAGCCAATGCCATCCTGCCTTGTTTCACTAATAGCATAGTCAGCAGGAGCAGGGAGATGATCATCCCTCTGTACTTGGCACTGGTGAAGATGCATGTTGGCGACAGTGTTCAGTTTTGGGCACTACAAGGACACTGAGGACCTGGAGTGTGTCCAGAGAAGGGCAGTAAATCTGGTGAAGGGTCTGGAATACAAGTCTTATGAGGAGCAGCTGATGGAACTGGGATTGTTTAGTCTGGAGGAGAGGAGGCTCAGGGCAGACCTAATCATTCTCCACAACTGTATGAAAGGAGGTTGTGGTGACATGGAAATTGGCCACCTTTTTTCCCAGATAACTAGTGATAGGGCAACAAGTAATGGTCTTAAGTAGTGCCAGGGGAAGTTCAGGTTGGATACTAGGAAAAAGCTTCTTCTCAGAAAGAGCACTGAGGTGTGAGAACAGGCTGCTGAGGGACATGGTGGAGGTTTTCTAGAAAGGAATATCATAGAATCATAGAATGGTTTGGATTAGTAGAGGCATTTAAGATCACATAGTTCCAAACCCTGCCCTACAGGCAGGGACACCTCCCACTAGACCAGGCTGCTCATAGTCTCATCCAGCCTGGCCTTGAACACCTCCAGGAGGGGGGGCATTCACAACCTCACAGGGCAACCCATTCCAGTGTCTCACCACCCTCACAGTAAAGAATTTCTTCGTAATATCTAGTCTAAATCTACCCTCTTCCAGTTTAAAGCCATTTCCCCTCATCCTGTTGCTACATATCCTTATAGAAAGTTCCTCCCCAGTGCCCTTCAGGTACTGGAAAGCTGATATAAGTTCCCCCCAAGAGCCTTCTCTTCTCCAGGCTGAAGAGCCCCAACTCTCTCAGGCTGTCACTCATCACCAGTCTCCATCTGGACACTGATCCGTTGACCACAACCCTCTGAGTGTTGCCATCCAGCCAATTCCGTGTCCAGTGAGGGGTCCATCCATCCAATCAGTTTTTCTCCAGTTTCTCTCTTGTGCACCATCAGGTTCTTCAGATGGTAGATATCATACTGAGTGACATGTTCTAGAGCAGTCACAGGCATGGGTTGATGGTTATAGTAGATGATCTAGTGGTTCTTCCAACCTTAATGATTCTATGATTCTATATTTTGATTCTCCTGTATGTTGATGAGACCTCTCAAATTTGCACTATCTATAATTCTTATTATTACATTCCCACTTCTAATTCCCATATCATTACTGTTGTATTGTCTGTACAATAGTGTCGTGACTACACCAGTAACTTCCATTGAGCTTTCTCAAGGAAGTCTGTTATTTCCCTTCATCTTCCTATCTAGCAATTCCTGTTGTAATAACCATTTCCATTATCTTAAACTGATTTCTTACCATATCATTGTATGATTTGTTTTATTGAAACCAGGCTAGATGAAGTCAATCACTCACCCGTTATTCAAAAAATTGGAGAGACGCACTGAAAGTAATGCCTCCTATTTTATGATGTTTGCCCACAACTTCTGAAGCAGATGTTGGTGGTATGACAGTAGAAGCTGAACCTTTCTGCCAATATTCTGTTACGTGTTGTTGCTGTGTGACAGATGGCAGCAGAGGGGCAGTCTGACAAAATGATGTCTGATATGGAAGTGTGTATGAAGCAAAGTTATGTTATTAAATTCAGCCATGCAAAAAAAATTTCCCCTATTGACATTCATTGCTACTTGCTGAATGTTTATGGAGACCAAATGGTGGATCTTTGCACAGTAAGGTATTGGGTGGTGCAATTCAGCAGAGGCCTTAGCTGTGTGAAATACAGCTGTACTCCAGATGGTCATGCAAATTTTTATGAGTGCATTGTGCAGATGGAAATGCATTGTTAATGGTGGTGACTACACTGAAAAATAGTGTTTTGTAGTTGAGAATTTGCTCTATCAAATAGCATTATTGTGTTCTTTTTGTGTTATAGTTTCCATGGAAATAAGTAGGAGGCATTACTTTCAGAGCAATCGATGTGTGTATTATTAAACAGGATCGTTATCAAGACTAAAACCAACCTTGACAATGTTTTTGTAATAATTTTATCAATTTATTAAATTCAAACTATATTTCTCTACACTCACATCTCTATTTTCTTTTTAAATTTGTTAAAACACCCTGTACAAGACTGATGTTGGACAAAATGGATCATGTTTTTTCTAAATAGCTTTCTTTGGTATGGCTATGACTGCTGTTCTGCCACCGGATAATATCATCCTAAAGCTGAAAAGAAAATAATGTCTTTCTAGTAGACTTAACATCATATATCTGAACATATATATTTTGTGGAGTTCATCTGCCATCTAATTCTGTGTCCACTGGCTTACTTATGTAAGCATGACAATATTAAGTTCTAAGTATCATTCTTGAGTAGTTTAGTGACATCTTTCTTACTGGAAAAACGAAGGACAAATGTCATGTTTGTCCCACAATTGAATCCTCTCCATGATTGTCTTGGCCTCTGAATATTTTCCCTGACCTTTCTGTATTTGTGTAACAAGAAAGTCTTCTTTCTACACAGTTTCCTGCTGAGAGTTTTGTGTGTGCAATTTTTTTAAATTTCTGTAGAAAAGCCTAACATGATTTGATCGTGCTGGCTACATTGACTTTATGATATGCCCTCTGCTCTCCAAAACATATCCTATGGTCTTTTTTTAACAATCAACCATCTGTTCTGTTTCTTGCAGGCTTTAGTTTGTTTTCATATTTTTGACTGTGGAATACCAGATAATCTTTTTTAAGCCTAAAAGAACTCTCTTAAGGTAACTGCATTAAGATATACAAGTATAAAAGCACTCTTAAGAATACAAGAGTCCTGAAGTTTATATACATTTACCCGTTCATTCCAGAGAAAGGAGATTTGGCCAGGATGTTTCAAGTGTGCTGAAGGAGTAAACTATCTTTCTTCCAAGGAAGTGGAGGAAAATGGCGGAAATTTAAGATTTGGGCAGTTTCCGGGGCTTCTCTCCACGGATGACTTGTTGAGATGGTAAACATTTATCATGTTTGTTATTAACATTGTCACACATCTCTAAAGTAAGTACTATGCTTCCTGTTTTTTCTATATCCCACTTTATTTTCCTGTGATGTTCAAGTCTTTCTTTTAAACAGTTTTGTGATATCAAATGAGATCTTCAAATGCATAGTATCACTTGAAAGCAGAGTCTGGGACAGACGAAAACAAGAGCAAGAATATCTAAGGTTTCTGGAGTTAGGGACAAGAAGAGAGGCAGAAATGAAATAAATGTTTATAAGGCCTTCAATCAAAAGTGGGAGATGGAATGATGGATGGACTAGGGGAGAGGTCAATTACAGTGAAAATCTGGAAAGAGAGTACATGATATTCTTAATATTTTCTTCTCTTGTCTTATGAAGGAACTTTTATGAAGCTGATTTACATAATGAATAAAAATAATTATGCCACTTTAATCTGTATTTCTTCTATTTAGTCTATTTTCTCACTATTTCTCAGTTTTAGTAAAGGTATGCTGTTCAGGAAGTTCACATTACGTCATCTTTTTGAGAGAATAGGTTGGAGATGGAATGTAGTGGATCTCAGGGTGGCTAGGGCCTCAGACATTGGGCTGGGCCACATGTTCACTGACAGAGTTGGCAAAAGGGTATGTCTTGGCCATCTATAAAACACATGAAATGACAAATAGAAATGTAGCTTTGGAAAGATAGTATAACATAACTAATGTATAGTCCCTGTAAACACAAAATATATGTTTGTGTAATGTACAGGTAATATAAATGAGGTAAAGTTATGACTCACTTCTGAATCTGAGATAAATTGTTCTTCTAAACTCCATTTCATTATATGATGTATAATCTCAAACAAAACAAGGCACTTGAATGTGAAGTATTACGGAAGGGGATTTTTTAAGAGGACAAATATTTGAAGAAAATATACCAGCTGTCAAAAAGCCTAAAGCTAAATTAAGTGAATTATAGGAACTTCTACTAATGTGTGTGGCAGCTGCAAAATATTGATGAATGTGCCAGTTTAACCATACAGAGAAATTACATCCTTAAAGAAACTAGACTTCAAACTTCAGATTCTAAAATAAATGTTCTGGAAAAGACTTTAATCTGTTCATGTTTTGTCTATATCTAGAAAATGTTGTGGACATATTTAATAGATGTGTTCTTACAAAGGTTAGAAAACTAGTAAATGTTTAGATGCATATCAATAGTTAACTAAAATCTTATAAACCGACAGTGTGGTGCCTAAACAACATAGTTTATTGCCTTGTTTTAACTCTTGAAACAATATGCTGAGTATGCATTTCTAAGAATAATTGCAGGGATCGTTAGTGCCTGTCTGTAAAGCAAGGACAGATACAGTAATGGTCATGTAATTGAGTGACAGCCATGGTATTTATAAGAAGCACTGATCCCATGACCTTATGGTCTATTTCAGAAAAAAACTTAACAGAAAATACTACCTTCCTGCATGGCATTGCCTTTATCCTCAAAGCTGTGAGAAGTGATTTGTCAGGGTTGACTTTTACTTACTGGGTTTTTGAAGCAAGGACATGTTTTATATCCTCAGATCAGGAGATTAGCCTACCAATGAGTCAGTGAAGGTAGCTTTCCAGACAAAGTAATTCAGGCAATCTATTTCAAGCTCCTGCCTGTAATGTCCTGTTTTCAGGTCCACATACTTCCAGTGGCTGCCAAGGAACACTCTTGAACTGCCGTGTCTCCTGGGAAGCTGATGCCCAACCACTGCTTTGTTCCCATTAAGATGCAACTCAAGATGAAGGTCTCCAGTTGAGAAAGCAGTCTTACATGATCGTATCTGTCCTACTTAACCAACAATTTATTGCAGGAAAGTCATGAGTTTTTCTCATCTTATTAACAGGCCAGAGCTAGATTCATCATAGAATCATAGAATGTCCTGAGATGGAATGGACTCACAAGGATCATCAAGTCATCTCCTGACTCTACACGGGAACAACCAAAATTCAAACCATATATCCGAGAGCATTCTCCAAATTCTTAAACTCCAGCAGGCTTGCTGCTGTGATCATTTCCCTGGTGAGATTGTTAAAGTGAAAAAATCTTCAGTTAATATCCAGTGTGAATCTCCCATGATGCAGCTTAATGCTGTTCCCTTGGGTTCTGTTGCTGGTCATGAGAGAAAATATCAGCACCTGCCTCTCCACCCCCCTTTTGAGGAAGCTGTAGATCTCCGTGAGGTGTCCCCTCAGTTTCTTCTTCTCTAGGTTAAACAAATTAATTGACCTCACCTACTATTCACTTCACCATCGTCATACCACTCTTTTAAGCACTCTCTAATAGTTCTACAACTTTCTTATACACCTTTATGGGGTCCAAAACTGTATGCAGTACTTGAGGTGAGGCCACATCAGCACAGAGAAGAGTGGGACAGACTCTTCCCTCAGTTGGCAAGCAATGCCATGCCTGATGCATCCCAGGATGTGACTGGCACTTTTGGCTCTGAGGGCACACTGTTCACTCATATTCAACCCACTGTCAGACAAAACTCCCAGATAACTTTCTGTGGGGCAGCTCTCCAGCCTCTCATCGCCAGCCAATGTGGACCCCTTCTCTTTAGAACTAACCTAAAAGAGTACCGCATTGAGCTCTGGGGCCTCTGACACAAAAACTTCAGGGACTTGTTGGAGTGAGTACAGAGGAGGGCCACAGGGATGATCAGAGAGATGGAACACCTCTCTTATGAAGAAAGGTTGTGACATTGGCATTGTTTACTCTGAGGGTGGTGAGATACTGAAACACATTGCTCAGAGGAGGTGTGGATGCCCTATTCCTTGCTCAAGACCAAGTTGGATGGGGCCGTGAGCAATCTGGTTTAGTGGAAGGTGTTCCTAGCCATGGCAGGGGGATTTGAACCAGGTGGCCTTCAACATCCCTTCCAACCAATAATTCTGTAATTCTATAATTCTATAATTTCCATGTGCAGAATCTGACACTTGCTCTTGTTGAACTTCATGTGGCTGATCATAGAATCATAGAATCTGTAGGGATAGAAGAGATATTTAAAGCTCATCTAGTCCAGCTCCCCTGCAATGAACAGGGACATCCACAGCTCAATCAGGTGCTCAGAGCCTGGTCCAGCCTGGCCTTGAGAGTCTCCAGGGATGGGATATCCACCACATCTCTGGGCAACCTGTGCCAGTGCTTCACCACCCTCACTGTGAAAGACTTTTTCCTTATATCCAACCTAAATCTCCTTTCTTTAAGTTTGAAAGCATTTCTCCTTGTCCTGTCACCACAGACCCTGCTAAAGTCTCACCCCTTCTCTCCTGTAGCTCCCCTTTAGATACAGAAAGGCCTCTCTTAGGTCACCTTGGAGTCTTCTCTTCCCCAGGCTGAACAGCCCCAGCTTTTCCAGCCTGTACTTGTAGGAGAGGTGTTCCATCCCGTGAGTCACTTTTGTGGCCCTTCTCTATATGCGTTCCAGCAGGTCTATGTCTCTCATTGCCCAGCCCTTTAATTTGTCAAGATTTCAAATGAAAGGGCTGGATTACACAGTCTTTCATCCTCTTGGTTCCTGAAGGTCACCATGGTCATGGTCTGCTTTAGGGGGTTTTGCCTGCTGATACCCAGGTAAATTGTCATGACAATCCAGACGGAAGATGTGTGTAAATATATATATTTTTTCCACTGAGGCAAAAGGACATCACTGCTTAATTAGTAAAAGCAGAAGAAAATTCTTACAAACCAGTCAACATGACTGTTACATACCTCTGAAGGACAATACCTCCTCTGCCTGAGAATATATTTGCTTCATGTACCTTCTGCCTCTTGACCTAAAAACTTCTTAAGACTGCTCTACAAGCTTTAGGCCTGATTAAATGCTCAGATGCAAGGGAAAAGGAATGTGTTGGCCATGGGACTTTCCTTGCTGAATAATGAAGGAGCTATGCTCAGGCAGCTTTTAGGTAAAGATCCACCAATACTTTAGTCATCTAAATTGCTACGAAGTCAGAACTGGAAGAGAAGGAGGATAATATCCTGCTGAAAATGATGTTAAAATAGTGCAGAGAGCTATGCCGCTAGTGGCAGCATAAAATTTCAGGCTGAGTAATCAGAATCCAACGGAATTGCTTGCAAAATGATTACTTGGATCTGCACCAAATTTTGTCTAGTTAGCATTCATCAACATGGCTGCCATAGTTCTGTTTGCAGGCCTGTGTTCAAGCCCACTTGCATGCCAAGAGAGAGAAACATGAGAAATGATAAAATGAGGGAAGTGAGAAAGAAAGTCCAAGGATCCATGTGACCATTCTTTCCAACCGAAGCAGCCCTGTCCAGCCATGGTGATAAAATGAAGAGAGGTTACAATGGCTGCACAAATCAGTCACACAAGATTTCAATGAATCAATTTCGTGTGCTGTAGAGAAAAAAGGTCTGCATTTTTGCTGTGAGTTATATAAAGGAATCATGTGGTACATATATTCCCAAGTACAAAGAAAAAGGATAAACAGTAAAAATGAGAAAGCATTTCTGACAGTGAAAACAGAAGTGTTTAAAAGAAAATCTGCTCATACTCTTTTCCCTTCTAAAGTACAAAGTGCTATTCCCTTCACCCACTGCCTTCTAAAGGCATTTCTTGCAGGCATCTAAGAGCAATAACTTCCTCTTAGAAGTCTCCTTCTGTGGATACTTGTCAAATGTATCGTCCTGAATGCTATGTGCATGAAATAATATATATATATATATATATCCAGGTAATAAATTCTTACTGATAACCCTCACAGATACTCTGGAGAAAGGTTTGTGTGTTAGCTGCTCCAAGACACTAGGTTCTAGCTTGTACGTGGGGAAAAATTCAGCAGCCATCCAAGAGACAGGATAAAAATGAATTTTTTAATCAACAAAAATTCCTATTAGCTGAAGAAGAGTTCTCAGGTATGCTTTGGGGAAAGTCTAGGACAGTCATATTATGGCTAGAATCTTGTAAAGGTTTTATTGTACTTCTAAGGAAGACGGTTGTAAAATCTTGTATACTTTTAATTGTCACAGAAAAAGAATGAATGGGAGGAGGAGGATTATTCTGACTTTCCTTCTCTTTTCTGCAGGGTCAAGTGGTTCTTAATTTTGGATCAGATATTACAATAGTGGTAGTCCTAGTCAAAACTTCATGCCTACGTAAGGGTGGAAAAAATTGAACTAGAAAGATTGGTAAAACGTTTAGCTGAAGAGTGCAATAATTTACCTTTAGGATCAGTAATACTCAGGGAGGATTTTGCACTATGAACAAGTCAGGAAGAAGCACAGAAATTGAAGTTTAACACCACTTGATGGACAATATAATCTGGGTCACTTCCAGTATTTCCTTAATCCCTGCACATCTCACACTGACGCTACCACCCAGCAGGAAAAGACATAGAATCCAGTCTTATTAATCAGTTTCATTCGTCCCCCACTAGATCTGAAGCCCATATTTGTAGCACCAGATGATGGGACTGCATCAGAGAAACCACTCCCACACTCTCCTGACTGGCAGCCAGCAGTAAGGCAAGAAAATTAATTTCTAAAAGATTGAGTAACAAATATTGGAAAGTTAGAAAATGCTTCAGGCTTTGAAGCTCAGTGACAGAGTTATGGCAAGGACCTGAGCTGTTTTGATGGGAAGTGCTTTCTCTAAGGAGGAATGTTATTCTGTATTCTGTATTCACATGGTATTCTTCAAGGTGATACACTACTGGGATTTTAAATAACAGCAGAAATGTATTAAGTTCAAATTCAGCATTGCTAAATTAAGCAAAGGAAATATTCTTAAAACCAGTAGTCTAATAAGAAAGGAGTCATAACTGGAAGACAAAAGCACTTCAGTTTTATCGAAAGAAAATACTAGGCTGCACCTGGAGCTCTATTTTGGTTCAAAAAAGCTGTTGGGAATATAGAAAGAGTTTGTAAAAATCCCATTTTCCTAATAAGGAATTGAGTAGCTGGAAGATACAGACTGCGGCCAGTATTTTGGAAACACCTTTTATTAATTAAGCTGTTATTATTAACAGCAGAAAAGTATTCAGGCTCCACATTGACATATTCCCTCGTGCAGCAGAATCACACATTCCCAAGCAGAGCAGCAGTGGGGAGGCTGACCTCTGCTGCAGTCTCACGGACTGAGGGTCGTGCTGGGTTCTACATAGATCTTTGGAAAAGTCTTCTGGGGTCCTTGTTTTATCAGGTGTGTATACAGATCTGCACTTGTTTCTCTGCACACAACAGTCACCGACCCCTTGGCCGTGGTCCAAGTTACATATTCTACTGATGATGCCAGTATGCACTGGTGGCCTCCAGTAGATTTGACTGGTTGTTTCTGTCCAAGTTTATGAGTTCTTGCAGATTCAATGGAACTTAGAGCTTCCAGAGCTTGTCTGCTTGGGAAATGTCTTCATGCTTCTTTCTCAGCAAGTACATTTCTTCTCCTTGTCTTGCTCTTTTCTAGTAACTACTTTTCCCTCTGAACTTTTGAGCGTCCTTCTTGTGCAGAAGGGATCTTCACGATGGAGCACCCAAAAGTCACCAAGATGACAAAGGCCCCAAGCTGCATGACTTAGGAGGAAAGGGTAAATGGAGGTGGGGTTTCTTTGACCTGCAAAGAGAAAGCTAAGGGTGACAACAGTCTGCAGCAGCCTGTAACTACTACTCGAAGTGAAGCCACAAAGACAATTGAATCTGATTCCATTCAGTCATGACAGATGGCTGAGCAAGGCACAATACCTACAAGACTTGTTTTAGGGTACTCAGAGTGGACACTGGGATAATTTCCTAATTGGGAGGGTCATTGGAACAGGTTATACGGCATGACCAGCCATCAGTGAAGGTTTTCCACACTCAGTGAGCTCAACCCACAATTGCTAAGATTAATTTTGGTTCTTCAAGCAGAGATTTACACTAGATGACCTGTGGCAGTCCAACCAACATTTCTAGGATTCCGTGAGATACCAAAACATACATTATAATCAAACATTTTTAAGGAAGAGGTCAGGTTTCTCTTTTTGGTGTTTTCTGCATTGAATAATCTCTCTTTGGCCAAGGAAAGTTTCCCTCAAACAATCTGATCAAAACTTTCACTGGAACCTATACATTTTGGAAATATATTTTTTTGGCATGTCGTCCAAAATTCAGGAAGAAAACTCTCTAACTCCAGTGTGGTGTTAGAAAGCAGCATTCCTTTTTTCCTCATAACACATACTGGGCAACTTGACAAGTAAGCGCGCCCTCTCAGAGTTCAGTTTAGAACTATCACTCATGGATTCCTTTTGCTAAACTAGTATATTGGTTCTTAAACTAAAGCACTAATCCCTATTGCTAAACAAACCAGCCCATATCAGGCATGAAGTGGTATCTTCTGTATGGAAAAAAAATATCAAAATGATCTATAATATATCGTCTAGTACTGTTACTCAAGTGAACTATGAAACACTTCAGGTAAATGTATCGATACATTTAGTAATGTTGCAAACTTCATGTTTTGTTTTTTGTTTTTAATTATATTCTTCAAATACGTATTTTTCACATTATTTCAATTATGACTATAAAAGAGTTTGAGATAAAAATTCATCACTTCAGCAATTTTTCAGCTAAAGTATCTTCTTTCTGAATAGAGGAATCGGGTATGGCTGAATCAGTTTTACTCAGACTTTCCTTATACTTAAAGCTAAATAGCATTATTAACACAAATATCCAGCAGAGGGGAAAACATGAAAATAACTTGTCTGAACCCTTCTTTTCTTTTGGCTCAAAGCTTGCTTTCTGAGGTATGTTTTGTGATAAGACTCTAACTTACTTACCAAGGAGACAAATGGTGGGTGTCGCCGTGTGGCAATCAACATCAACCGTGTGAACATTCGAAAGCATTTCCTTCAGGGCTGTTTGCCCCAGGAAGAGAGTGCTCAGGAGTGTTTACTGGCGGAAGATCTGGCCTGTGACCAAGTAGCACCAGCTTGGTATGTGAGACTGGGGAATGCTACCATCGTATCCTGTGAAAAACAGGATGCGGATGGGCACCTTCCTGCTCCCTCTTATCTGCTGGCAAGGCCCAGAAGATGGGTTTTCTGCTGAGATCCCAAAGCCAGAAGCTGCCACTCCAGAGAGAGCTGACTCAGCCACTAACTGTCACTCCAAAGAGAGCTGACTCGACCAATTTGGACTTTTAAATAAGTTCGTACTGCTGTTGGAGGTTGTCATCGACCAAAGGGGTTGTTGACCAAAGGGGTCGTCGACCAAAGGGGTTGGTCAACCAAAGCGGTTGGCAACCGAACAACAAGCCCTGATGACCCATCACCTGAGAAGATCAACGTCGGCGCTACAAACAACGCTGGACCCCTGGTGGTGACTATCTCTCTTGCTTTCTACAAAGACTCCTTGCTTTTTCATCTCTTTTCTATCGCCCACCTTCCCTTCCCCATCTCCCTAAGCTACTAGGATTTGTAATAAACTGGTCGGGCTAACATTTGACCCGTTGTGTCTTAATCTCGCCGTCGGGTATACATATATTAAAAGAACCCCTTCTCCCTCCTGTAAATTGGAGCGAGACATAACTGCAATGTGGTTTTCATTATGGAAACTTTGTTCACCTTTGTTCTACGTTCTGCCAGCTGCTGGCAGCAAAAATGGGCAAGTGAGTTCGCCTGGGGGGCTCTCCAAAAACTTCAGCAGTACTGGCTCAGTCCCCAGCCAAATCACCTCTTGAAAGGTTCCTGGTAGGGCACCGAGGAGTCTGAAGGCAAATTTCTAAGGGGAACAAAGAGGGTACCAATCAATTTGGAAAAGATAGCAATTAACAAATCAATGGTAGTTCGCTTGGTATCTTGGCAACAGCGTGATGTGTGATCCTTCTCTTTGCTGAAACCTGTGAATATAAGCAGTACTGGCATTCACCAGAGAGTGCTGATCCTTTTCAGGCCTGAAGGAGCCTGGGATGTTGGGGCAGGTGGCTTTGGAAGCTTCCTAGAGAATTCAGGCTGGAGCTGTGCTGTGCTGGAGCAGTGTGGGTCCAACACCTTAACTCCACTGCTCTGCTTCCCTAAGGGATGTCACCTCTGCAACAAAGGGAACCAGGGTTTGGGTGTATCTGATGCGCGCTTCTTATATACTGAAATGTTATAGGAGAGAGAAATGTACTGTTAAGATCTATGCCAGTTTTGCTTTCAAAAATCTGAGAAGGTCCTGAAGCCCAAGTGGGCGCAGGGTTGCCGTGGTGGAGGCTGTGCCCATTACGTGTTTGCAGGACAGAGGTGCATACAAGGCTGACTCCTGCCCCTCCTCTGTACCTGGGCCTGGGGAGTGGTACACGCTTTTTCTCTAGTTTGAGATTAGTAGGACTGTTACAAAATCGGAGCCTCACAGCAATACATACAGTACAGCCTTTGCTTGTGCTCTTGGCTGCATGAAGACCTGCCTGTATGGAGCACTTCCATTAAATTTCAAAATGCTAACCTTGAGTTTTTCAGTGTAATTTACAACAATCTGAGGAGCATATGGTTAGATTTCTGTTCCTTTTATAACTGTTGCCCTGGACAGAGATACCTTCTAAAATTGATAACTGATTGCAAGACCTGTCCACTTTAGGAAATTGTATTAATTTCGATGAGAGGTAGGAGTCTCATGTCCCAGTCATTAGAACCGTCTAACAGCATGCTCTGCAAGCAACTGTGACAAGCTTTTCCGTAAAGATATTCAGTAACAGATGTCAGGCTGAGAGAGGAAAATATTTAGAAAAGATGTCTACAGAACAGTTGAATCCTCATAGCTAAAATGCTGAGTGGCAGAGGCTGCAGTTCAAAATACTATAGTCTTGACAGAGGAGAATGTTTTATAAAGGAACGATTTGTGTCAGTTTTAAACGAAACAAATAATTAAAATAAAATTATTTATTTTTGCAGTCCGAGTAACAAGCAGAACAGAAGAAATCAATGTAGTAAAGTTAATAATTTGGAGTCTGTGACTCTTTTATTGAACACTAATTTAGCTGAAAAGCAGATATGCTCTAATTAGGTGTACAAATATAGAAATATATTGATTATGAGACTGAAACTCCTTGAAATGTTCCCTAAAAGAGACTGAGGTATTTGTGGGTTTTTTGTTTTGTTTTGTTTTGTTTTTAACAGGAAAAGGTCTTAATGGTCTTTCAATTTATACAGAGGTTTATGAGTTGACATCTCAGTAGGTAACAGATACTTACTGAGTTCTTTATGAGCTTTTAGCAAACCTGGGTGATATTTTGTTGCACAGCGTTTACGAAAACATACAGAATCACAATTTTGTTCCAGCTCATGGGTGTAAATCTTGTTAACTGCTAGAGACTGAAGCAGCAGAGTGCACTGTGAAACACCTGAATTTGCATGAAGTCCGACCCTTGGGAATCCTTGCAACTTCACTCTCTCTCACACTAGTATTCGTTTTTTTCTCCGGTTCTATATTGTGAAACAATGAAATAAAAATGAATCTCTCTCTCAAGACCTCTTAGAACTGCTGCTTCTACTGGTCATGAACCAGCATCCACTCACAACCCTTAAGCCTTAAAACCCCATCCTATTTGACCTTCCCTCGCTGTGATCCCACAAGACTGTCAAGGCGCCCAGCCTTGTGGCTGGCTGGGGACGCATTGTGTGAAGAGGAATTGTCTTGGGCCACGTATAAAATATATTAGATAGTTAATGTATGTAAGTAGCAAAGCTCTTCAAAATACATATATACATTTAATTCAAACACGCACAAAAAAAGAAGAAGACAGCAAAAATATAGAACCAGTGTGCTGGAGACGTGGGGCTCTAGGAGTTCACCCTGTGCTGGATATCCCTTTGGTATAATCAATACAGGGAGTCCCTTTGGATGAGGCTTATGTCATCAATCTCTGTTTTCCTGTGGTAGACCTTTTTCCTTTCCTGTGAGCATCGTGGGAAAACGTTACAACAGAAAGTAGTGTTAGCAGAATTATTCTCTACGATGCTTGTTCGATAGAGATACAGGGAATCATGTCAGAAGATGGATTTTTCAGGCTCACTGCAGTAACTTCTAAAGCCATATAAAAAATGTTCTTCTGGAGGGTGAGTGTAGAATGTTCTCGTGCTCTACAGGTACTTGGCATGGTTGGAAGATGATTTAGCCTGCACTCAGTTTTAGGTATAAGGAATGTAGAAGAGAAAGGAGAGGTTCATTATATCTTATGGAAGATTAATGAAAAAAAGCCTATGGTATTCCACTCCCTCCTTAATCTGTGAACATGCATTCATATGGTGACGCGTTCTGCCCTAAGATAAGTGTATAATGCTAGACCTACTCAAATATTTCTTAGAGGGATTGCATTTGAGGTGTGTTTTGGGATGCCTTAAACAACACAGATTTGTATTCAAATTTTAAATCTGATCACATATTACATCTACAAAGATAGCATACAACAGCTCAGTATTAACAATCAGATTTTTCTTCTCACCTTATGATGCATTTGCATGCTATTCCAAATAAGAGTGGGCAAACTCTTACAGTTTCTGGTGCCTTCTAAAAGATGTAGCAGCACAGAGATGTAGAGAAAGGCTAGATGAGAGCACTGAAAAATAATTAAACCTCAAGGTTTCTTTCTATGAGTTAGTTAATTAATTTTCTTGACCTTTCCATTTTTTCTCTTTATTTCTTTTTCTTCTTTAAACTGAACCATGGAAAACATTTTTTACTTCCAAGAGCAAAAACATAATAGATGCACATATGCATATCATTGCAAACAGGCAGAGTACTTCTGAGAAGCATTAATAGAGCTTTCTTCTCAAATCAATGCTTTTCAGTCAATAGGCAGACCTGCAATTTTATCAGTCTGTTATTACTCGTTAACAGGAGTTAGAATATGCGTGATTATTTTGAGGCAGGCACTGCATTTTGCCTACACTTACTGCTAATTGCTGCAAATTGTGAGAGCTGATTCTTAATATCTGAGAAGCATGTTTTTTGAACAAAAGAAAAGGAAGTCGTGTATTCATCAGCTTATCTCCTGCTTGAATAGGCCAATGCTAGAATATGAACCATTATGAGGAAAATATTTTGGAATGTACTTTCAGAAAACAATGATTCTTAAAAGAAAATTTGTGTCTCTATTTCATTCTGACTCACATTAAAGGAACGCAATTTCAAGAACAAAGAGAAATCAAGTACTTTGTGAAGGTCACACTGCTTTTTAATAACCTCATATTAAAACTCCAAAAACAGATATTATCAAAGGCGCTTGCACTGACATATCTTCAGAATATAAGGAAGAGATCATTTATGAGTTATATGTGTTTTTAGGACAGGACATGAAAATTATTCCTTTCTGGTGACTGGAACCCCTACAGTTCAAATAATCAGAAACACATTCTCACTTTTTAAAAGGCAGTTCTTAATTTCTAACAAATTTTCTATTCCATCAATGTAGAAAAATTAAACAAAACCTTCCAATGTGTTACTTGGAATCCAGTTTTTTATTAGAACTGATAGGACTGGTAGAGTATCTCAGCAAAGAAAACAGATACGCCAAAATAAATTTAAAGGTATGAGAAGGCCCAGTGAAGGTAGAATAATTTCTGTGCTTTTAACCGTAGCTAGATTTTACCCCTAATTATCTGAGATTTAAAGTAAGTATTATCTGAAATAAGTAACAGTAGCACAAATGAATATGAACAGTAACAACACAGATTCTTAATAATTTATTTTTTTAATTGCCTTCTATTTTTAAAAAAGTAGTGTACTCTTTTATTTCCTCGTTAGCTTTGAGTTTACTCTGCATTGTTTGAATCCTTAGGTGATGATTGACTTTCTTTATGTCCTCTGAGCTAACTATGCAGACATTGCAAACACAAATAAACCAGCAGGACAGTGTTTAACTCTATCACAGAACATTTTATTCATTAAGAAAGATTTAGCACAGAATGGTCTAGTGTTATATATCAGCAGAAAAATCCTGCCTAGCAATAGGCACAATATTAACATATGTTTATGGAAAACTCTGTGTCCTGATTTTTCACAGCACTTTGTCCTTTTAAAGAATCTGTTGCCTTCCTCAAGAAAAATTTTAATTTTATTAGTTTTTAGTTTGTCATGTAAACTTACACAGAATTCATGCAGCAGATATTTATTCTTATGATACATTCTTACTGGTAAGTACAGTAAATTGAAGTCAAAGGAACTGTTTTCCAAAAAAGCTCAAAATTTGTGTTTGTTGTAATCAAATTCCTTTCCTGAGCACTGGAACAAAATAGCTGGAGAAGGTAGCTAGAGAAGCCAAGATAAGCCACAAGAGATTCAGAATGGTGCTGCAGAGGATAGTGATACAGGGGTGGTACTTTGGAGGCCAGGCTACCTCCATGCCTACCAGATCATCAACTGACAGCATCAGTGTAGGTGCCTTGTCCCAGGTGGGACTGGCATCGCTGGCTTGGATCTCAGTGTAATGAGCAGCAAACCAAGTACATTACAGCAAACACAGGTTTTATGGGGAGCAGCTGAGGGAACTGGGGTTGTTCAGCCTGCAGAAGAGGAGGTTCAGGGTAGATCTTATTGCTCCCTACAACTCCCTGAAAGGAGGTTGTGCCACTGTGGGGGTCAGCCTCTTCTCCCAGGTGACAGCAATAGAAGGAGAGGTAATGGCCTCAAGCTGCACGAGGGGAGATTCAGGCTGTATATTAGGAAAGATTTCTCAGAAAGAGTGGTTATGCATTGGAACAGGTTGCTCAGAGAAGTGGTGGAGTTACTGTCCCTGCAGGTGTTCAAGAAATGTGGAGATGTGGCACTGGAGGACATGGTTTAATGGGCATAATGGGGATAGGTTGACAGTTGGACTGGATAATCACTGAAGTCTTTTCCAACACTAATGATTCTAAGGTTCTATGATTCTCTGACCTCTGTCAGAATAGATGAAAGCCTACTGGCAATAAGAACCCAGTGCACAATAGACCCATTTCTAGTTCTGTAACATCATACAGGGATGCCTACCTAAACATGTAATAGTTGGCCTTCTCACAGGTTGCTTATTTGCTGTCAGAGCAAACAGTTTTTCTCAGCAAAACTGGCTTACTCTCTGTTGTTTCCCCCTCACAGTGAAAGGTGTTTCTGCAACAAAGTAAATAAACTTTTGCTACTTAAAATATGATAAAAAAGCAATGTTTGATGTTTCCTATTGACCAATCTATTATTCTCTTATGTATATAGGCCTCCTATTTTGCTTAACAGTCATTGACAATATTTATTTTTCTCATTTTTACTCATTAATCAGATATGGCTTTGTAAGATTAATGACTTAAAACAGCGGTTCGTAGGAGTTGTTGATGGTTAATCAGAAAGTTGGTGAGTATAGTGAAGCTAAAAATTGAAGAAATATTATCTAAATGATTCTAGTGGTCTTTTCCAACCCTAATGATTGTCTGATTCTATTCTATTCTAAAAGGACAGAAGCTGGAGGGAATTAGTCCCAATGTGTATTGCCTCATTCATCATTCACATTCTTAAGGGGCATTGAGGCTAAATCTACTGCCAAGCAAGCTAAGTACAGTGGGGATCTTTTCTTAATAAATGTGGTTTGTTCAAATATTTCCAGCTTTCCCAAGTTCATTCTGTTCACTCTCCTGGCATTGAGTGGTGAGGCACTGGCACAGGCTTCCCAGGGAAGTTGTGGATGCCCCATCCCTGGAGGCAAACTGATTTTGAGCCTGATGTAGTGGCTGGCAATCCTGCCCACAGCAGGTGGGTTGGAACTAGATGATCTTTAAGGTCCCTTCCAACACAAGCCATTCTATGATTTTATGATTGTTATTTATACATTTCTGTATCCAATTAGAATAGGAAGGATCAATCTCTCTGAGTCCTGTTGCTGTGTTTAAAGTCAGTATGGCTTCTTCTTCTCATCCTTGTATACAGCAGTCATCAGTGTATAAGCAAAAGCAAAAGACAGCTGGTAAGTCTCCCACAAATGTGTTTTGATAAAAGGAAGACACCTGAGTAGTTTTTGCTGGGCAGTTGGACGGAATGGACCAGCCCTCACTGCTCTCTGAAGCGCAGCTTGAGTACCAGTCTGCCACCATATCTACCAGTGTTCTGTTTGGTTTTTGTACCTTTCTGTTTTGCAGCCCTGAAATAGTGGTCCCTTTCCCAAAGGTCCTGGTTCTGTAATTTTACCTTCTTTACTCTGTGTAGCTCTGTCCTACAGACTTGCTCACAGATGCTGGCATATCCAAGATGGCTTGGAGGAGTGTGGCACAAAAAAAGGCTTGAAGGGTGATGGCAGCTGAGGCTTGTTTTCTCTTCCTCTCTTCTCCCCTGAGCTTTGACATCTTAGCGATTATTTTCTTCCCTCAATTCCACTCACTCATGGACAGCTCTGCTAACTTCCTATTAAGAGTCCTTTTTCTGCTTCAGTACACTGCTTTGGACACATAGTCATTAAAAAAGGCAGAAAGTAAGGAAAATAGAGTGATGAAAATATGATCTGTCTACAAAGAAAAGGTAATCCTGACTTTGTTCATGAGGGAAAAGTGGATGAGGAGGAATGCAAGTGAACACCAGCAGCACTTGAGATATTTATCATACTGCCTAGCAACACAAAACCGCACAAAACTGAACAAAAACACATAAAACCAAAGAAAAACAAAAAAGGTGGAATACTAACAAACAGAATGCAATCTTCCAAATTCCATTAACAGTGGTGACAATTAACTGGAGGATGTCATTCACAGAAAAATTTAAATGCATCATTCAAATAAAGAAAGAGGAGGATTAGACTGATAAACTTTTAAGAATTAGCCAGGTAATATGTTGGAATTAAATGAAGGTAGAATGAGTGTTACGAAGTTCACTTTAATTTTTCTTTTGCTTTCTTTTATTGCTTCTTTACATTCAAACTGAAAGCCTATGAGTGAGAGTTAAGAGAGTGAGGCAACAAATGGAGCCTTGTGGTTGGTGTGTACTACAGGCCACGTGATCAAATGGAGCCTGTGATGAAGCCTTCTTCCTCCAGCTATGGGACGTGTCATGATCACAGTCTCTTGTCCTGCTGAGGGACCTCAACCACCCTTACATCTGCTTGAAAAGCAGTACAGAGAGCTATATGACATCCAGGAGGTTCCTGGAATGTATCAAGGATAAATTCCCAAGCTCGGTAATAGACAGCCTCACTAGAGAGGATGCAGTGCTGGACCTGTTGCTCGCCAATGCAAGTGAACTGATTGGTGTCATCAGGATTGGAGGCTGCCTGGTCTGTAGTGACCATGTAGTGGTGCAGTTCACACTCTTGAGGGATATCAGACAGGCAAAATCAGGATGCTACATTTTAGGAAAGCCAGCATCCACCTCTTCAGGGATTTAGTCAACAAAACCCCCTGGGACTGTGTCCTCAAAGACAAGGGAGCAGAACAGAGCTGCACAAGAGGGCACAAGAGCTCTCCTTCCACAGCTGCAGGAGGTCAGGATAGGAAAGCAAGAGACTGGTGTGGCTGAACCAGGACCTGTGGTCAAACTGGAGAGCAAGGAGAAAATGCACAGGCAGTGGAAACGGGGACAGGTGTCCTAGGAGGAGTACAGGGATGCTTCTAGGCTGTGTAAGGATGGGCTGAGAAAGGCCAAAGCCCAACTGAAACTGGACTTGGCAACGAATGCAAAGGAGAACAAGAATGTCCTCTATAGGTACATGAAAACCCTGGTTATCTGTGAACACTAAGTAGGAAACAATTTTCTGCCCCTTCCTTCCCTGACATGGAGATTAGTGCATGTTCACTGTTTTGGAAATGCTTCAAAACATTGTATTTTGGCAAGCAGGGAGACTTAGTGGTTTAAAGTTTCAAGTGGGCATGGAAGTCCCACTGAAGGTTTTTGTAAGCAGTGACCCAGTAATTGGACTTTAGTTCATCTGAGGAACACTAAAACATATTTCACTAAAGAATGTTTTGCTTTTTTTTTAATCAGTTTTCTTATTTAAGAAATCAGGGAGATGACTCATATCTAGACCACACTCATTTTTTCTTTCAGTTGCTTCAATCCAGGCTGGCAGGAAAGGATCTTTGAATTTCTTCAGTACAAGCTGGCAGAAAAACAAGAATTCTGTTATTTGAAAAGATTAGTGGTTTTATTCCAGAGTAAGGTACTGAGGGGAGAAAGGGAGAAATTCCAGGGGTATCAACATTAGAGAACTTACCTGAAAACCTAGTAAATCTACATTGGAGTTCTTGATTCAAAGCAGATGTCTCTTTCCCTTGTTTTAAGCTGAAAATCCACCCTGGACAAAAAGGGCAAACCTACTGAGATTTTCTTTTTTTTTAAGACAAAAAATATTCTTATTTCTAAAATGTTATCCAGTAAAATGTTTATTCTTTTTGTGCCTGTTATACTACTTCTGTGTTTCATTTTTATATATGTAAACCAGAGTGCAAAAGTGACGGGGACTCACATCTCTTGGCATTGTTACTCCTGGGAAATGGAGTCCTGTTCCACTTTAGGGTCATTGTGATTATGTTTTCATATTATTGTTAATATTGAAATCTATCCCGAAATTTGTATTGTGTCTTAAGTCCGTTAACTCATCTGACTATTGCTTAGTAGATAAGCAAATACTATACTTCATACAAACAGGGAAAGCAATTATTCAAGGTGGATTTTTTTCAGACAACATAGCGTGTAGCTGTTCACTAAGAGGTTAAACATAATTGTTAGAGTCCAGGGCAAAACTCTTGTCGTGTTAAAGCCTACGGTAAAGCTGCCATAAAGTTAAGACATAACAGGAATTCTTCCCAATTTACCACTGTGAATACTTAAAAATAATAATTGAAAATGAATTTCACATTACTATTATGCAATATTTGCTTAAAACATGAGGATTCTAGCTAAAGGTTTCCATCAAGATCTTTTTTTTATATATTTTTATATATTTTTAATATTTTTATTATATAATTACCTTATTTACAAAAAAAAAAAAAGGAAACATGATGGGTTGGGAACACAATGAAATGAATCATACTTTGTCATCCTAGCAAGATAACTCTTTGCATTTTTTCTCTAATACTCCCAGCCCTGAGTTATGCTGAAATGTATCAATCTTTCTTCTGAGGTCAGTGTGTTCTGAATCTGTGAAAAAGAAGCAGCTTTTGTCTGAAGAACTTCCTATGCTAATTGAATGGCATCGATAAAGATAATTTAAGCATTTTAAAGTGCTAGATAATTTTGAACTACTCAAGTATGTCTTCCACGTGATATTAACACACATAGTACATTCCAAATTTTAGCCTAAAAACCTTAACATTTAAAAATCTTCTTTTCTTGCCTGTTTTTATAAGCAGCTGTTAAGGGGCAAACAAATAAACAAACAGAACAGTAAAGATTGCCTTTTGAACACAGCTTCAGTACTCTCTACAGCAAATACTGGAGTACCATGGAATGTACCAAGAAAGCCCATTTCCTTGCCTCATGCAGCCTGGTGGCTCACAAGGTGAGAAAGTCCAAAGGCAGCTTTGCTTTAGTGCTTTGGTGAAGGCAGATGTAGTGTGGTGCACAATTACTAAGTATAAATGCACTCAGTAGGACTACAAAAGGAAAATCCAGTAGGGAATGGCTAGAGAAGCATCAGATCTGCCAACAGTTAAGGAAAGAAAAGTGGAGATAAAGTAGGAATGCATGAATGGATAAATTAATAGGAAGAAAAAAACAGAGTGGACAGGGAGAAGGAGAAGTGCAAGAAAATGTGTGTGCAGGCATGAAAGAATGTGATTCTGAGAGACAGACATCTCCTTCTTCCCAGAAACAGAAAGGATGAAGTAAACCAAAAGAGAGGAAAGGACTGATGGAGTAAGTAGGCTTAAGAAGTCTAGCAAACATTTTCTGAAATGAAGACTTGATAGACTGTATGTACCTCAAGAAGGTATTTAAAGATTGCAGCAAATGTCTGGGGCCTGTCCATTGGTATGGAACATTTTCCAGATATTTCCTGTTCCTGCTGTAGTTTTACTAGGATATTTACCATTGCTTTGGCCACAAAACCAAGGAAGAACATCGTAGAGAAAGAGGAAAGTGAACAATTCCCATTACTTAATTTACTCATTACTTTAATGCATTAATTTTGAGTTAATAGCATATTTTAAAAATTTTATTCAAGAAAAGCTTAAACATAATACATCTTCCTAGTGGAGGATTTCCTTGGAATAGACATGGTAACCTTGATCGGCTCTCATATGAAAAATAAGAAAGGCCTATGACAAAGAACATCTCTAAATTTTTCTGGGAGTGATACAGCTGCTATAATCCTATTTGTCTGTCTGTGTTATGGGACCCACCCAAAGAGTTAAAGTCTGTAGCCACCAAACTTTACTGAAAGTCTGGGGAAGCAGCTCCTGTAATCATAAAATGCATCTAGGACTGAGGACTCTGAACGTATAGCAGAGTATGAGAAACAACTCACTACTTACGTGTATGAACAAACTGCTGGATGTGGAAATGTAAGGGTAGAGGAAGGGTTTCTGTTTTCTCATTAGAAAATAAGCTCTGGTGGAAAACAAGCATTGCCCTTGTTAAACTGTTGAGCCAGTGCTCAGAGAAGTGGAGGAAGGAGTCTGTTCAACAAAGCAAGTGATAGAAGGTTAATAATCTACTTTTTGGCTCAGCACAAGAAGAAAAACTTTTCAGTGTGCAGTGCCTTTATAAGACATAGTAGGTTGGGCTAAAATTAGCCTTTAAGACTATTGCCCTTCCATCCACCATAAATTATCATTAAGGTATATTCGATTTTGTTTATAGCTACCCGTATAACTTTCAAGGGATATATTTACTTAGTGAAGTTTAATACATCTTCAGGTAATAGTTTCTGTGGACAAGGTCAAAGAAAACTCTCTTTGTGAAGTACAGAGCAAGGGTTTTGCAACAGGCACTGAGAATTCTGTGGGGCAAAAAAAAAAAACAACCCTACAGTGGGAAGCTAGATCTCAAATGATATAGTAAAAAAAAGATTAAAATCCATTCTGGCTCTAGACCCGTTACACACCATTAAAATCTACTGCTTCAAGTCACTTCAAATCAGGCATTCCAGCACTTTAGCTTAAGTAAAAAGTTTGTCTTGCTTCAAAGAAAATATAAAATGGTAGGAGAAAAAAAATATTAAAATGTTACATTTTAAACAGCGCTGAAACATAAAGCAGGCTAAATGGTGTAGAGAGAATCAAGGAGGAGATTAGATTGGAATTCATTGCTTTCATTCTGTGTTATCATATTTTATCCCTTGAGCAGCTACTTGCAAAGGTTCCTGCTTCTCTCAAATTGGCTGCAGATGGGTGGAGATTTAGACCCAAATTTACATGCTGATTTATTCTCTTGTTCTTCAAGGGGATCTGGTTTACTCACACATGCCAAAGGATTGATGCATCTTTCAATAATGAGATTATTTAAACTCTGTGATCAAGACCACTTGCGCTCTTTATGCTTGCCATCTTTTCAATAGAATTTAAATATATATATTAGGAAAAGTGTAATATGTTTTTCCTGAAATAAAACTCATCCTAAATGTTGATAATCATACTGCCTGTCAGTTGAATACCAATAAGGCTGAATAACACCTCAGTTTATGGACTGTATCACAATAAATAAGAATGAATGTAAAACAGGTATAGATAGAGGGAGAAAATAAAAAATGTACTTAAAGAGTGATACCATGTGCATCATATACCTCTGTCCACAAGGGATATTCAGCAAATTAGAACAAGAGATTGGAAGAAGCGGTCAAATTCTGGCTTCATTTGTTAAACTGGAACAGTGAAACTGCTGCTGATTTGCAGGATGAGTGTGATACAAGTTATGGGAGAAGCTGGGAAAGACAGGGACATTTGATCCTTTTTCAAACAAACACATAACTTCGTTCATTTTGTGAAAGTGAGTTTACAACTTGTTTCATGTCAGAACATTTTGCACACTCAGCAGAAAAGGAAGAGTAAAACAGGAGGTAGGGAAAAATGGAGTACTGGCAAAAACATGAGAACAGTAAGAAGGCTGTAGCATTTTAAAGAAATATTAATGCAGTTCACTTCATTTAGAATTAAGAAAGGGCATTAAAAATGCAATATTAACGCTGATGATTCTGAAAGGATGTCAAAAATGCACCATGAATGCTGGTGATTCATTTTTCTTTAAAGCATTTTTGTATGTACAAAAATTGGTTACTTTTCTTCTTTATTACTGCTTACCAGAATGTCATCTGTAAATGAATTGAGCAAGAAGCTTTTTCTTCCAGTCCCACACTACTTTATTAAGATGTTGATCATTTCAGTGTTAATGTTGTCTGTACAGTTTACATAAGGTTTTAGTTCCCTTAGTAATCATCAGAATTCTCAGCAACGTATCTGGTACAAACTTTGCATTAATATTAATTACATAATATGAAATACATGTTACATTAACATAAGTAATGTTGTACATAAATTTACTTTCAGAATGTACCAGAATTCCAGGTCTTTGGCATACTGAAGCCTGTCATGAAATATAAGTTGAGCCTAGGAGTAAAAAGAACAAAGCAATAAGAAAAATGAATGGACTAGAGAACAAGTGTAGAAACATACTCTGTCTACCATGAAATGCCTATTTCTATCTGTAAAATAAATAAAATAAAAAAAGTAAATCTGTGAGATGGCTAAAAAAAACATAAAAATACATGCTCCTTGCAAAGAATGCTGAGTGGAATGAAGGTAAAATAACTCTTAAATGCTGTTTTTCAGTATATGTCTATAAAAAACTATGTATGATTAATGCAATAAAGTATGTATAGAGACTGCTAGGATTGTAATAATCCAAAGTAGAGGCAGTACAATGTTCGTTATTGTTTTCCTCTTAATAACCTGCCTATGTAATAAAATCACACATATAACAGTTTATGGGTGAGAGAGAGTCAAATAGTCTATTAATAAAGATACAGGCATTTTAACAATATCATAAAAGGAATAAAAACTACATTTTTAATTTTGAATATTATGAATGATAAAAAATGTTAATCAACCAGTGCCTCATGCTGTGAGGGTTTTGTTTCACAATGTAAGAACTGTCCGGGGTTTATTTCATTTCCATACAGGTAATAATGATACGTCAGCAGCTTCAGAACTGAAGCTCAATGAAAACTCAGTTGACTTGGCTGTATTACGAAGACTTTCCCTGTTTAAAAGAAAATACAGAAGCAGTTTCTTTCCACTGGAAAGACATAAAAGCAGATGTTACTGCAACACTAGCCAGTAGACCATCCAGATCAGTATGCTGTATCAGTATACCCTGTACCAAATCCTTCAAAGAAAGTGAAAAGATGTCTTTCATTTCAAAATCCTACCTGCCCAACGGGGCACTTTCTTCCTAGTCCACTTCTCTTCACAGCGAACTCATGCCCTGGAGCATTATTCTGTGTTTTTATTCCTATAAAGGTAGTACACTGTTATTTTAATATCTTATTTAACCAGAGTAAGAATTTCTAGTGATGCGAATAGCATGTTTTCACTTCTGCTATACTTTTACCTGCAAGGCACTCCTGAGGTACTGAGTTACTGGTTAATTATAAGTCATCTGAAAAACACTTTTTCATACATTTTGTTTCAGTAGCTCTAGACAGAGATTTGTGCATATCTCCACCTAGAATACTTGCTTACTTTGATTTACCCACCTCTATTACTTCCTACTCACTCTATCCCTGCTTGCTGGGATTTTTCCAGCCTTCATCAAAAAAAAAACAAAAAAAACCAACCAAACAAACAAAAAAAAACTTGTAGGCAGGGAAGAAGAGATATAACTGGAGAATCCTGAAAGCAGTCAAAATTTTGGCCGTGTCATCCCAGCACTCTGGACAATCCTGGATGATGCCCAGAAGTATGGTAAGCTTCCTAACAATCTGTACTTTCTTTAAAAAAAAAAATCTGTTTATTATTTTACTGAGCAATAATAATTCAATTAATATACTATACTGTAATTTCCACACAATTTGGAGACTAGATACCAAAATGTTGATGTCTTAGGTCCCAGGGACAAATTCAGGTCAGATAAAACAATAATTTTGCTGTGTTTATTCAAAATCAAGATGCCATCCCAGAGCCTGAATTTCAGATCATTTTTCAACTCCTTATAAAATTCTCGGTTTTTTTCTTCATTTCATGATCATTTTGTGCACATGCAAGCATACCTGGAGGACAAAATGTGAAGGAACAACTTAACAAGTCATTAAGTTTAGTACTTCTGAAGGCTGACCTTTCAAAATTTGCTGTATATCACCATATGGAATCACAAAATATTTTTTTAACATTAAGTCGCATTTATGTGAGGATTGTAAACAGAATATTTTTTTCACTACTGTAAGAATAATTCAATGCAATTCTAAAAGAATCATTTTGATAAAGGACTTTATCTGAAGAAAAATACATAGAATTCATGAATATATTCCTCTTGTAGTTTCAGCAATCACTTTGAGGCTAGTCCTAATATTCAACAAGAATGCCTGTGGTCCCACATATAATAAATGCTGCCATTATAGACTTTCCAGCCAAAAATACTGTGCCATTCTTTCAGAAATGTTGTAACATTGTAGAATAATATTCAGAGAAATCTCACTACTCCTGAATTTTGAAAGCACAGCCAAACTGGTTGTATGTTAGACATCCACATTGACAAAGCAATTCAAAAATCAGGTTGTCAGACTTAAATATATCATACTTGGATTCACTCAGTAAGAGGCTTAGCTATACCTAAAAGTTAAAAAAAATAAAAGCCCATCAGTATCCAAATAGTGTATTAATGGTATACACATATAAGCAAAAATCTCATACAGCTCTTAGAGATGCAGTTTAGAACAGTGAAATGTGGTTATGCAAAGGAAAGTGAGTGGTATCATTGTTGAATAATGTGTGGAAAGAGTGTAAAGGCATTATTTACCATCAGAATTAAGGTTTAAGGTTTAAGGTTATTATTTCAACAGCAATTCATAGAATCATAGAATGGCTTGGGTTGGAAGGAACATGAAGGATCATCTAGTTCCAACCCCCCTGCCACAGGCAGGGTTGCCAACCACTGGACCAAGTACTAGATCAGATTGCCCAGGTTCCCATCCAGCCTGGCTGTAAACACCTCCAGGGACGGGGCATCCACATCCACTGTCTAACCATGTAAAATGTTGATTTCCCTCATGTTTGTAGACTTTAAATATTAGAAGACTACAATACACCTGACAGTATACTCTCCAGTTTGCTGATACCAACAAAGTAGTTAATAAATTATAGGAACACAGAAAAAACTTCACTACAATTATTCATTATTCTATAACTTGTCATAAAATAATATATATTTCCTGACTGAAAAAGAAAATTATAATTTTTGTTGAGTAGAGAATGAACAAACATGAAGTGATTAAGAAAGAAGGTTTGCAAATAAGATCAGAACCTTGTTTCAAAGTTAAAGATGGCATGTATCTGTCAAGAATAATTCCTTTGGAAATTGCATCTGGTTAGGGAACACTCATCTATATAAAGGGTCGTAAGGAGGATCCAGGGAAGTACAGGCCTGTCAGCCTGACCTCAGTGCCAGGAAAGGTTGTGGAGCAGATCATCTTGAGGGAGATCACATGGCATGTGTGGGGCAACGGGAAGATCATGCCCAGCCAGCACGGGTTCGTGAAAGGCAGGTCCTGCTTGACCAACCTGATCTCCTTCTGTGATCGAGTGACCCTCCTGGTGGATGAAGGAAGGGCTGTTGACGTAGTCTACCCAGACTTCAGCAAAGCCTTCAACACTGTCTCCCACAGTATTCTCCTGGAGAAGGTGGCAGCCCATGGACAGGCACACTCTTTGCTGGGTAAGGAACTGACTGGAGGGCTAGGCCCAGAGAGTGGTGGTGAATGGAGTTACATCCAGTGTCCTGTCACAGGTGGTGTTTCCCAGGGGTTGGTACTGGGGCCTGTCCTGTTCAATATCTTTAGTGCTGATGTGGATGAGGGGATTGAGTGCACCCTCAGTAAGTTTGCAGATGACACCAAGCTGGGATGAAGTGTAGATCTGCCTGAGAGTAGTAAGGCCCTACAGAGCAATCTGGATAGGCTGGATAGCTGGGCTGCGGCCAATGGGATGAAGTTCAACAAGAACAAGTTCCAGGTCCTGCACTTTGGCCACAGCAACCCCAGGCAACGCTACAGGCTTGGGGCAGAGTGGCTGGAAGACTGTGTAGAGGAAATGGACCTGGGGGTGTTGACTGATGCTTAGCTAAACACGACCTCGCAGTGTGCCCAGGTGGCCAAGAAGGCCAATGGCATCCTGGTTTGTATCAGAAATACTGTGGCCCGCAGGAGCAGGGAAGTGATCATCCCTCCGTACTCAGCCGTGGTGAGGCCGTACTTTGAGTAATTGTTCACTTTTGGGCCCCTCCCTACAAGACAGACATTGAGTCCCTGGAGCATGTCCAGAGAAGGGCAACAAAGCTGGTGAGGAGTCTGGAGCACAAGTCTTATGAGGAGTGGCAGAGAAAACTGGGATTATTTTGTCTGGAGAAGAAGAGACACAGGGAAGACCTTACAGCTCTCTAAAGCAGGTTGTGGTGAGGTGAGGGTCGACCTCTTCTCCTGCATAACTATCAAGAAGACTAGAGGGAATGCTCTCAAGATATACCAGGGGAGATTCAGGTTAAATGTTAGGAAGAATTTATTCACTGAAAGAGTGGTCAGGCGCTGGAATGGGCTGCCCATGGAGAAGCGTTTAGGTGTTGTACTAGGTGACATGGTTTATTGGGGAAATATTGATTACAGGTGTACCATTGGACTGGATGATCTTGGAGGTCCTTTCCAACCTTGGTGATTCTATGATTCTATGAAACCTATGAGATTTTTTGTTCATAAAACTAAATCATGTTCTATTAGCTGTATGCTTATCTGTTATTAAAAAAAAAGACCAAATCATCTATTCTGAGCCTAGAGACTGCTTTATTAGAATTAGATTATTATCAATTATTAGAAATATTTTATTTTCTTCTGACTGTTAAAAATAGAGTATACTTTACCTATTTGTCAGTATTAGCTTCTTTTGCCATGCTCACTTTGGTCACTTGCATCCTTCACCTAGCTGTTATTAAGCACCAGCTGTAAAATACCAGAAACTTTAGGATACAATTGGAATATGACAATGCTCTACAGAAAAAAAAAAAAAAAAAAAAAAAAAAAAAAAAAAAAAAAAAAAAAAAGTTGGATTCTGGGCAGGGGACCATTAACACTTTGTGATCTCTGCATAAATTATCTACATTATCTATTATTATCTATGCCTCATGAGCACTGCAGAACTGAACAGTTCCATCCAGGTAGTTGATCAGTCTTAGGTCCCAGAATATGTTACATATCCCTGTTTGCACTCCCTGTTTGCACTTGAATACACATAAACATGTAGGACTTCACTTCTGCAACACAAATGAAAATGAGTATTATACAACAGGAAAAGTCACATTCAAAAGAGAAAGGAGAAATAAAGCTAAATTTTACCAAAGAGCCTGCTGGCAAAAAAAATGAAAGGAAGATTTTTGCAGTAATAACCCCATCCCAATATGACCTTTTTGTGGAGTCAGTACTAATGTTTACTGATGTTTTACCTAGCACCCCAAGGGCAATTCTTCCAAGTTTAAATAAAATTCAAGCCACCTGCAAAGGCACAAAATATGCAGAACCCACTGAATGATTTTCCATCTTTCTTCCTGTTACCTCTGCCACATTATTGTCCAAACCTGCAAGGCTCCGTTAATTTTTTCATCAGTACAAGACAGTGTCTGTGGAAGAAATTTGTCAAGATGTTATTATAAAGCTCACTGCATTTAAGAGTCCTTCTCTGAACAGTAATGAAGTGAAAACCAAATTTCTGGGCCTCTATTTCCACTCTGCACAAAAAGAAATGTTTATTACTCAAGATGTCTTCAATGGTCCAACTTTTCAGGCTGGAAAGAGGCTGAGGGAGGAAGGCATAGTTATGTTTTGGACCTGGCCTGATTCAAGGTGTTCTGAGTCACTTCAGGCAAGAAAAGAAGACAAGGCTTCATTGACAAGGGAGCTCCCGACTCTTGCAGTGCAGGTTGTCAGAAGCGCCAGCCCTACACCTCGGGGCAAACATGCTTTTCAGCAGGCCTTGCAGTCCTGTTTTCTGATTATCTTTGCAACTTGCTTAAGATTCTGCTGCTTCGTGGTATTCCAAGTATCAAGATTTCCTTCCCCCATGCAGGGACAGAAGCTGAAGAAGAGGTGTTACATGTGGAAACTGCAGGAAACTCTCCCTAATACTGGCATGTGCTAAGAGGATTGCTTCATTTAACTAGCAGGATTTTCTAGTTCTTTGGTGTGATTTCAGAGATTTCTAAATGGAAAAGTGATCTCCTAGATCAGACTGCAGTTTGTTTGAAGGATTATTTTAATATAATTATGCAGTATCAAAAGGAGTAAGCTAGAAAACCTTTTTTTTTTTTTCTCAGAGAAATCCTTGGAAATAATATTTCACGCAGGGTTTTATTTCAAAAGCGCCATATAAGATTTTTCTCTCTCTGTCCCTTCAGATTAAGAACCCTTGTTGAGGCTAAAACCAGGTACACTGATTGCATCTTCTTGCCTGTCTCTTCCAGGCAGTCAAACACCCTTCCTCTCTGTCCACTCTGAACACCAGCTCTCAGTATCTGAACCATAAAATTCTTGTCTTCTCTGTTCCAAGTGCCTAGAAGGCTCTGTTTGAGACTTAAAAACCAACAGAGCCCTGCATTCAAGACCTTCTCAGCCTAAGTGCAGTAAATGACTACCTCTCTTCCCACTGCAGCTGTATTTCCATATCCAGAAGAAGGACTGCATGGATTTTGGTTAGGATTAAATACAACAATTCTTTTTTGCTCTAAATTCTGCATATTATTTAAAAAAGAAGGGAAGATGGAAGTATCTTACAAGCAGGTCAAATAAACCTCCTTTTCATTTTCTTCCCTATGAGTTTTGGCAGCTTATTCAAGTGTGATTAAGCAACTGCACTTCTCAGAAGTCAGTTAAAAAGTAGTTTCTTAGAGTGCAAACAGGCTGTCTCTTTCCTACAAGCGCTCTCACTTCTCAAGTAGTTCGGTGCTTTCTGTATTCCCTGTAGCAAGCATGAACATGTATCACTCTGAGGTTAACCAGAGAGCACAACCTCAAGGTTCTCCCCAAATCATCGTACTGGAGATATGAAGTAATGCAGCAAGTCAAAGATATTTGTGCAAAGGACGAGATGCTATTTTTATTGCTGGATGCAAACTTCTCTCTCTTTTTGTTGTCGTTGTTGTTATTGTTGTTGTTGCCGTTATTTAATATATAGCATTTCACTGCTGATAAATTTTGACTCAATTAGTTCCTCAGTGAAAAACCTTGAGACCAGTGCTTGACCTCTTGTGCTGGGAGCTAGCACAAGGGATTAACAGGGGGATTTATGTTTCTCAATTGAAAGAAAATAAAATCAGACTCAACTTTTGTATCACAAGTGTTTCCTTTCCACTGCGTCTGACACACATGCACACAAAAAGTCATTTGTCATCCTCAGAAAAACACAGGAAAATTAACACTGAGGTGTCAGAGTTGACAAGCACTGCCTGGGGGCGATGCACAAGCTGCTCTAGTCTGGGCTTTGTTTATCAAAAATAAAGTTAAAAGTTTCTAATGAAAGCTGTATGGCAAAGATATGGAAATAAGATACGGAAAGTTGGAGGTTGGACTCTAGAGGTCCCTTCCAACCTCTACAATTCTGTGATTCTGTGCAAAAGTCTTTACAGAGGCTTGAACATATTTTGAATAAGCAGAATACACAGATATAATCCTTCCCCTTCTGAAACTTTTACTCAGCAATAGGCAATTAGCAAAAGCACAGGCTGCTTCTACTTTCTAGGCATCTGTGCTGGGCCTTAGGTTGCTGTAGCAGGAACAGTGGAGATACAACGTGACCTATTCCAGGTGAGCGCAGAGCACTTGGTAGTTGGAGCTAGTTGGGAAAAAAAAAAAAAAAGTAAAATCTGAAAAATTAAGATCCAAAGGAAGGAGAGAGCAATCTGCAAGAAATAAAGGAAAGGAACAATTTTTCAAATGATTTTTTAGCTATGTGTTGCAAAGAGCCAAAAAAGAGAAAAGTTCTCTCATTTTTGAGTATGTGTAACAGAAAACTAACTGCTGCGCAACTTCAAAACAGTATTCTTGCCCCAGTCTGATCATGCTTTGGAGTAGATTCCGTATAAATGCATTGGGATTTCTAATACTGCTATAAACTAAAAAAAAAAAAAAAAAAAGGAGGAACACGGTAGTCTTCTATGTTAGCATGCTGGTGTTTCTACAATATAGTGACCCCCAAATAGTCAATATATTCTCTGTTTTTTACTTCTAAACAATGGCAGGAAGTGCATGTTTTGGCTTCTCTGGGATTAGATCACAACTCTCTGCACCATGTGCCATGCTGTATTTTCCTTACTGTAGATAACTTCCTTTTCAGATGATCTGTCATCCCTGATTCAGTCAAAAGCTCAGAGCAATTTTATTTCTACCCTCATCAATCCCCGCTCTGAAAATACTGAATTAGAATAGCATGTCCTGCCTATGATAACCTTTACAATAAAAAGGATAAGCTCTAAGTGGTGAATTCAATGTGGAAAACTTTTCTATGCAACATATCTATATCTAACTGTAAGTTTTCACACTTTCCTTGCTTAATTCATTATGAAGTCACCATATATGAAGTCAGTTGCTAGGCGTAATGGAGAAAGGCCTTCTCCAAATGATTATTTTACTATATGTAAGTTTTCTGCTAGATGATTAATTTCATTCTGGTTTCAGTTTAAACAATAGGAAATCACAAATCAGTTTGTTACACATCAGTTTGCCTATCTCAGTGAACAAGAGCTTCAAGCTAAATCAACATAAGCAATGTATAAATGAATTTTAGTTGTCTACCTGGGGATACAGATTTTGTGTGTTGACAAGAGCTTCTATTGATTTGACTGAAAGGAGGAAAACCCAGAGAATGGTATACTGAATTAGAGTTTGTCTTCTTCTCATCTTCCTAATTTCTTTGGCTTTCTTGGCAAGATAAAGTATTTGTGGGTTTTAGAAATTAGATGTCTTGATTGAGAGTGGTCTGGCTCACTGAAAACACTATATTTTTTTTCATGCATAAAAATCAGGATGGGAGGGCAGGAGGCAATATTGCAAAATGGTAAATATCTGAAATGATAGAAATCACATCCTGCAGGAGTTTAGCTCTGTCCACACATTGCATACAATATGCTGGGCAACGAGTCTGAAAGTGAGACTTCAAGAAACACTAAATTTACTTCTTTCAAGTCCAGATTTCAGTGTGAACATAAAGAGAAAATGGAAAGTGGTTCTCATTGCTGCAGCCACAAGTGATACCAGTTGGTATTAGAGGGATTAGGATTTTCAATAAAAACAAAAAAAAAATAGGTCATTATCAGCTCATTAACCAAGCAGTTATAAGTGAATATGTGAAAGAAAAGGGAATTTCTCATGGAGAAAAAGCAAAGAAAGAAATTAAGAAATGAAAGAGTTGTAAAAAAGCCAAAGGCAAGGGAAGCCAATAATCTAAAAAGCTGGACAAATTTCCCAGTTATTACCCAAGATAAAAGCAGAAGACTCAAAGCTAATTGGCCATTCTCTGTATGATTTGCTGCCAAGAATGTAGAATTTCTTAATTGCCAATTGCCATAAAAATTGAATATGATAACTGGCACATAATTGAAGGTTATTTGTCCTCCGAAAATGAGATGTCTCTTTGTCCCATACAAAAATCATTGATGTCTGAAGTATTGACAAGGAACTTATTTTGAAATTAATTCAAAATGTGCCTAATGTGTTTGTTTTTTTTTTTAATTTTTGAGGTGAAAGACTACTATCCGTGGAATGATAGGGCAGTGGTGAAGTTAGATGCAAGAAATAATGTTCTATATAAGAGTTCTCTCCCATCTTTTCCACAGTTCACTACTGCATTATAATGACTGTTACTGGAATGTCTAATATGCTGGTTTAAATAAGTAGGCATCATTGCCCAATTCTAGGAAAGCATCTGTTCCTTTCAGTGAAGAAGCCAAACGGCGCTCCCATTGGGATATAATCTGAATTACTAATGTATCAGGCCATTTCCTTTAGAAGCACTAGATATACTAATACAAAAAATGGATGATCATGCCATAGTTTCATCATTTTTGAACAACTGGCCAAGAAAATAGTACTGCTTTGTGTGTGAAAAATGGAGAGATGGCGTGCACTAACAGGTTGTCATTATTTTCTAGAAAGAAAGTGACTGGCATTAACGTGATTGGAAGTTAAGGACTAATCATGACGCCGTTCTGAATTGCCAACTACAGTAAATTATCAGAAGTCATTGTCAGCAATGATCAAATGGCAGATGTAAAAGTATTCAGGCTTCACTAATAGATATAAATTCTGTGAAAAATCTGTGGTACAAAAGACAGATTAGATGTCTGATCTCAAAAGGCTTTATAAAATAGTTATATCAATGCATTTTTCTAAATAGTGCTATTGTGGCTGCTGACAAGTAAATCAGTAAGCCAGAGATCATTTTGCATCACCTCTTGTTTCACAATAAATTACTTTTACCATAATTGCTTAATTTTTTGTGATTCTTCTCCACTGTAATATTTTTTTTTTAATTGAATGCCTCAAGTGGACCACTCTGAATTGCTGTAACTGTTTATAACTTTCTATTGTCCTAAGTAGCAAGCAAACGTATTTCATGCCATTACCATGTTCCATGTTTTCTGCTTATATTGTAGGGTAAGGGGAAGTATGAGTAAACATCTACATTTTTTAACAGTATCCCCAAGCATAATTGGAACTGGCTAGGAATTAATTATCACCTTTATTTCACTCCCTGTACATGATTCCTAGTCACATGGAAGAATGTACCATGTTCTTTCAACTATATTGCAGGACTACAGGTCAACAGATGTAGCAAGTCAACCTCATGCCATTTATGTAAGTCCAGGATATCATCAAGAATGTTTGGAAAATTGGTCATTAGTTTTATTTCTAAAAAGTCTTATCAGCTCCAGAATTCAACTGAGATGTGAATACAGATGCTAACTCAAGGTGGGTGAAGTTCTGACATTTCACTAGATGCCTCCACCTTTAACTTTCTACCATCTTGACAGTAGACACTCATTTGCAGTAAAACGATAAGACAGATCTGTTGCTTGACACCTTGTGACGTCTTTTATGGGTGATGAATTTCAGTTACTGGCGAGGTTCAAAGTTACTGAGCAATGAAAGGATGGGGGGCACAGTAACTTCAGGCTAACCAGGAATCAAAAAAAAATATGTCAAGTCAGCAAAAAAAACAAAACAGTGTGACGTTTTTTAATTTGATTACTCAATTCATTTAAGTAAATGTGCATGTATTTTATAGATACTTAAATTTTGACAAAATAACAGATCCACAAGACAATATAAGAATAAAAATCCAGTAGTACTTCCCACTTCAAAGTAGGGTATGTCTCACTTTTCTCTTACACCAAGCATCATCAAGTTATTGCTGATTTTTTTCTAACTGTTATTTCTCTTCTTTCTCCTTATCTCCATAGACAGTCTTTTCTGTTTTATTACTGTAGTTTCCTTCTGCTTGATATTGTCAATCCCTATAACTTGTTGGCACCTCTACAGTAATTCTGTTTGGAAAATGTTGCTGTTTTACAGGAAACATATATGTTAATATTTTTAATACAAATAATAGACATCTAAATGTGCATACAAAACCATAACCTTCCAGCTTAGACTGAGAAACTGAAATCAAGCTGTTCATATGACCCTTCCCTTTTCTAACTAAGAGAATGTGAGCCTGTATTTAGTGCAAAAGTAATAATTTTAAAAGCACTAATTTATATGTCTGTAGGTGTGAACTCATTTATTTACTTACTTATTTATTCTTCAAAGTCTCTGTTGGAATTCTGCTAGCTCTTGAAGAAGAATAATGTGACGTTTGGTTTGCATCCCACTTTGTCAAGTACTGCCTTGTTTGACTGTCTCTAGATAGTTTTACCAGCAATATATTGAAGCCACCTTTAAATTAAGTGTTGTCTTAACTTGATTTTCTCTCAGTTCTAAAGCATGTAAATTTCCCTGATGTGTCTGTAAGTTGTTATCCCTCTGTCTCTAGAAAACAAATTTGTTATATGAGACTCTGATACTACTACTCAGCTTTTTCTTTTACCTTCCTTTGCAAAGATTCCCTCTCTGCAGCACATACTGTCCAGATTCGCCCTCCTTCCACAGAGGGAGCTGAGGAAAGATTTCTTTCCAGCCTCCTGCAATGATTTTTCTGTCTTCACCAGGACTGTGACAGTGTCCCCAAGTATGCTAACTTCTCCCTATCCTGGATCTGCTTTCAGAATAATGGGAGCTCCTGGTGTTGATAATATATGTCTCAGCACATCCTTTAAGGGTCTGTAACTCCAGCCAGTCACCCACTGGCACTCTCATCGCTAGGGAAGAGTGTGTTGGGTGAGATCACCTCAAAATGCAATACTCATCTCAGGTTGCATGCCGAAGTTACATTTTAGTTAGCAGCTGAAGTGGCTATCAAACATCTGAACTGCAGCACTGAGGAACAAGGTTTAGTAGGCCTGGTGGTGATGGGTTTACAGCTGGACTAGATGATCCTGGAGCTCTTTTCCCACCTTAATGGTTCAGTGATTCTGTGACTTTTTACATGGTCTGATAGTGATAGGACAAGGGGGAATGATGTTAAAAGAGGGGAGACTTATGTTTGATACTAGGAAAAAATTTTTTACTCAGAAGATGGTGAGGCGCTGGAACAGGCTGCCAAGAGAGATTGTGAATGCCCCATCTCTGGAGCCATTCAAGGCCAGGCTGGATGGGATGCTGGGCAGCCTGGTCTAGCTGCTGGAAACCCATGGCAGGTGCTTTGGAACTAGATGATATTTAACATCCCCTCCAACCTATGCCATTCTATAATTCTGTGATTCTTTTTCTTTTACTATCTTTCTTTTTTCTTGTCTGCTTCGTTCTTTCCTTTCTATTTAAAATAATCTAAATTATCTACTTTAATAGATAGTTACTTAAAGTGATATAACAAATTATTTACACTTCAGTGTTTGTAGTAAGAGTTGAATGTTGAGGGTTTTTGTTTTTTTTTTTTGAAAAATTGATAGATAAGCCCAATATAATTTTTCCCATGGTGCTCAGTGGAATTTTTAGAAGAAGTTGATAGAAAAGTCCAGTTATAGTATCTTCCATAGTGGTTATAGAATATTGAAAATTATTAACTAAAATACAGCTTATGATATTTCCATAATAATTACAATACAGAAAAACAGTAGTTATCTTTTTTTGCAGATTGACATTAGCAGCATTCTCTATTTAGTTCTCTAAGCAGTTTGCTTAAACAGCTATTTGTGGATGCTCTGAATAATACATGAAAATAGAGAATGTTTCCAATAGCACTCAACACATACTTTTTGCATGATGGTTAGTGCAAGCACTGGAAGGAGCTCATATTGAAGCCATCAGCCACTCACTATTTCTGAAATGGACTCCATTGCCTGTGAAGAAAAACGATGAAGAAATATGAACAAAACCACCAACAAAAATGTCATGAACATTTGAAGGGTTGAGATGTACTAGACTGTCACTGCTCCCTTTCTACCATATTTTCTTTTCTTCCCTTAGAAAACTATTATCAATTTTCTGATCCTACGAGGGCTAGTTAAATCTGTTGTGGAAGAGCTCTGTGGGACGGATGCAGTACAGATAAGACCCTCATCACACCTCTCAAATTCCCATTTTCACCTGTTCATGTAGTGTTCACCCACAGCCTGCAAACAATGTGTTTCTTTGTTGTGTGAAGGAGACTCAGAATCAGCATGAGCGTGGAATTTTTTTTCCCCCTTGCTCTATTTTAAAACACAGTGCTTTAGAAAGTGTGAGAGAGATCCTGCTAGGTAAGATTTAACAGGTCATGTTTAGAAAGGAAAGAAAATAGGAGAAAGCTAGCAAGGGCTTGAAGACAAGAAGCTTGGGGAATATAAGTGAGTAAATTGGGAGAATAAAAACAACAGAACTTAGAAATTTTAAAGAGACAAGTGTTTAATCTTTCCTTAAAGTAGATATTTTTCAATTTATTTTTGCAAGCTAGGAGACCAATACTCATTTCTTTTAATTTCACGGAAAGGCATATAAATCTGGGCAGTTAAATAGAAAATATTCCAAATACGGAGACTCAATTTTCAAAACTCAACATGTGGTATGCATTCTGTCACTAATATTTATAATATACTTTTTGTTCGTGAAACTCAAACTGTGCGCTTTGATGCATTACTTGGTTTGGAACTTGTAGACCATGTGCCAATGAGATAGGACCCGCATGTTAACATGTAGGAAGAAGAACTACTGACGTGCTTTTCCAACATTTTGAAGGAATTAATTCTACAAATCTTTTGATTTTTGATCAGCAGTTTTATCAACTTTATAATGAACAGTGTAATGAAGCCATACTGAAGTTATATGAATTAATATATGAATAATATATTCATATTAATACTTCATATATAATGAATACTTCATAAATAGTGAAGTAGTACGAATTTTCATAGTGAAATGTAGGTAGAAAATACATGGAGAGACACTATTATCAATATAACTTAGAAAAAAATAGGAATTTTCTTTAATGGCACTAGAAAATTGTTGTTGACTTATAAATTACCAATACAGACAATGGAGAAATTTTATTCAAAGTGAAAAACAGTAAACAATCCATCTTGAATGGTAAGACAGACAAGTAACTTCCCCTAGTAAGAGGCAGAGATTACTTCATATAGCATTTGCATATAAAGAAAGTATGTTCTTTGGATACTAGTATTAAAGTGACATATATCTGTGTTCTGTACCTATTAGTAAATAAAATACGAAATTAACAAAGTAATTTATCTGAATGGCAACGAGTTGAAGTAATACGAAGCTTGATGCCTGAAAACTGAATAGACTGAGTACAAAATTTATTATCATGTAGGATACTAGTATTTTGATCAGTTGTCTTTCTCTATAGAGTTTATGACTGTTACTACATTTTAAATGTCTGTATGTCACAGAGATTTATTTGGAAGCTCTTACTGCCTTCAATTGTGTCAAAACATTGGAAGTTTAAGGGTACACTAGAAAATCCATTGAAATACTGCAACAAAAGTTTTTCTCCTGGAAGGTTGTTTGAACTATTACATACTGCTGCTGACAGCACAAAAATAAACGCATCTGTATTAAATTTTTTTAGAGAGAAGGGGAGAGAAATTCTGTTGCATTTCTACCATATCTAGAGAAGATAGAACTCTACAGTTAGATATAAATGATCATTTCTTCCAGTACAATTTCACTCTTTATCTTAGCGTTCTTGAATAAGTATATTGATCTTAGAATGCCATTTTACCTCATATTAATGTGATAGCAGAACTAAATATTAAGAGCATACAACAGGAAGGATTTCTATGTTAGCTTCTCCTCTCAAATCAGTATTTCCGGAGTAATATCTGAAGGTAGAAAAACTAGATTTTTGATGTGATATTCTGATCTGTCCATATGTTTTAGGATTTTTCTTTTGTTTGACATTGTGACTTGACTGTGAAGTAGACACACAAATCAAACAAAATCCCTGGGTTTAGTGTTAAAGTCCCATATTTTTCTGAGTTGACTAGAAGAAATACCCACTAAGACATAACATGAAAACAAGTCGAAAAGGAAGTCTTAGAAATTAAGATTAATCGCAAACTAAACAAAGAGCTTTCTATTCTTACTAAGATGAAAACTCTAAACTGACAAACTAAGACAGAAAAAAAAATTAAAAACCCAACAATAATATTGACAAGGTAAAGCTTAAGAAAGAGAATGAAAAACTGAAATTAGAGAACTTAAACTAAAAGTGAATTTCTCATTCCACGTGGACTCCATGTAGAAGCAGTTAACAATGATAGACCAGTCAGAACATTTGCGTAGATTACTTACAATCCTTTCCTGTCTTTAGTGTGAATACAATAATTGCATCAAAGTTCATAGAAGGCTAATTCTATGAGAGTCGGCAGCACCTACTCCAGTATCTCAGTCAACCATGTCTTATATTGGAGAAGACCAAATAAAGAAAAAACAAACAATAGAATCATAGAATTGCTTGGGTTGGAAGGGGCCTCAAAGGTAATCGAGTTCCAGTCTCCCTGCCACAGGCATGGTTGCCAGCCACTAGATCAAGTACTAGATCAGGCTGCCCAGGGCACCATCCACCCTGGCCTTAAATACTTCTGGTGATGAGGAATCTACAGCATGACTGGGCAACATGTTCCAGCACCTCACCACTCTCTCAATAAAGAAACTTTACATCCTGTCTACATCCTCCCTGACATCTAGTCTAAATCTCCCTTCCTTTAGTATAAAACCATTCCCCCTCATCTTACCACTATCTACCAATGTAAAAAGTCGATTTTCCTCATGTTTATAAGCTCTCTTTAAGTACTGAAAGGTCGCAATGAGGTGTCCCTGCAGCCTTCTCTTTTCTAGGCTGAACAAGCCCAGTTCCTTCAGACTATCTTCATAGGAGAGCTGCTCCTCTTTGTGGCCCTCCTCGGGACCATCTCCAAAAGCTCCACATCCTTCCTGTGTTGGGGGCCCCAGACCTGGACGCAGTACTCCAGATGGGGCCTCACAAGGACAGAGTAGAGAGGGACAGTCACCTCCCTCTCCCTGCTGACCACCCATCTTTTGCTGGAGCCCAGGATACCACTGGCCTTCTGGGCTGCATGCACGTGCTACTGGCTCATGTCATGTTCTTCATCAACCAGGACACCTAAGTCTTTCTCAGCAGGGTTACTCTCAAGGAGTTCTCCCATTTTGTATACTTATCAGGGATTACCTCAACCCAAGTGCAAAACCTTGCACTTTGCTTTGTTTAACCTCATTAGGTTCACGCAGGCCCACTTTTTGAGTTTATCAAGATGCCTCTAGATTACATCCCTTCCTTCAACTGCATCCCTCAGCTTGGTGTCATCAGCAAACTCACTGAGGATGCACTCAATCCAGTCATCTATTTCAATGATAAAGATTTTAAAGATTTCCGGTCCCAAGATGGACCCCTGGGGAACACTGCTCATTACTGGCCTTCACCTGGACATAGAACCATTGACCACAACCCCCTGGCTGCGACCTTTCATCCAATCCCTTATCTACTGAATAGTCCATCCTTCAAATCCATATCTCCCCAATTTATAGATAAGAATGTGGTGTGGGACCATGTCAAACATCTTGCTGAAGTCCAGATAGATGACATCAGTTGCCTTCCCTTTGTCCGCTGATGCTGTCACTCCATCACTGAACACCATGAGATTGGTTAGGCAGGACCTTCTCTTGATAAAGCTGTGCTGTCTGTCTTGGATCACCCACTCATCCTCATGTGCCTTAACATTTCTTCTAGGAGGATCTGCTCCATGATCTTCCCAGGCACAGAGGTGAGGCTCACCTGCCTGTAGTTACCCAGGTCCTCCTTCCTCACTTTCATTTAAATGGGAGTGCTGTTTCCTTTTTTCCAGTCCACAGGGACTTTGCCTAACAGCCATGATTTTTCAAATATGATGGAGACCAGCTTGGTGACCACCTCAGCCAGCTCCCTTAGGACCCTGGGACACATGTCATTCAGCCCCATGGACTTGTATACATCCAGTCTCATGAGTTGGTCTCAGACATGCTCCACCCTTACAGAGGAGAGGAGTTTTCTCCCCTAGTTCTTATCTAGAAGTCGAGGTTCAGGGATGTGAGGTTCAGGGATGTGAGAATCCTGGCTGCCAGTGAAAACTGAAGCAAAGAATTCTCTGAGTACTTTGGCCTTCTCCACATTTGCTGTCGCCTGTTCTCTTTTCTCATTTAGCAGAGGAGGTATGCTACCTTTGGCCTGTCTCTTCTGACCTATGTACCTGTAGAATTCCTTCTTGTTGCTTTTAACATCCCTTACCAAGTTCAGTTCCATCTGTGCGTTGGCTTTCCCAATCCCATCTCTGCAATTTTGAACAGCATCCCTGTATTCTTCCCAGGTGACACACCCTTGCTTCCACTGTCTGTGCTTGCCCTTCTTTTCCTTCAGTCGGAAAGTCTCCAACACTACAGTTCTAGCTATTTCTCTGTATTACCCATTTCACTGATTACTTATTTATTTATTGCTCCATCTGACTCAGCTGGGAGTATCCATTTGCAGCTCACTGCTCTGTAAACTGATGTGAACCCAGAGATGAATGGTAAATCAAGAAATTTTTGAGGTTTTATCACAGCGATTTTCACATTGTTGTGAGTTCTTGGACTTCTGCAAAGAGAAAACATAGATCAAAAATATCTTTCTGCCAGGTTTCTAACCTAGGCTTGCAGAAGGTTTGCATCCTAGTAAGGCATTCAAACATAGATAGACAAATTGGAGGCTTTATGAGCACTGACTAAAGCATCATTGTTACACAATGTCATTTCAGTATCATTGCAATATTAATAGCAGTGAGTACAAGGTCTCTACGTACCTAAGTCTGTGTCAATTGAGCCAAATATCCATTAAATTCAAAGTTAGAATTTCCTTATAGCAAACGTCTTGCAGCTACATCGAATTCCAGTCATAATATGTGTAATAATGGTTACATATTGGAGAAGTATCCTGAACAAAATGTTTGTTATGTGATTGACTTAGCAAGGACTTCTCAGAAAATGAACTTGGTGAATATGGCAAGCCCACTTCATGAATTCTACAGCATTTTCCCAGATGGTAATTGGACTAGGACTTTTGGAGGCGTTCTCCTTCACAGAATAATCTGTCTTGTCACCATTATTACTTATTTGTCTCCAGAAAAAAGAAACTTCAATAGAAAAATTCTCATGAAACAAGTAAAATGGAAAGGATGTTTGAATTATATAAAATTTTAATTTATTTCCTTGGAGACTCGCTCAGTTCTAGAAATCTGATGATGAGCAATGTAACTGGAGATGGAAGGTCATTACAAGGTAATGGAGCCTGTTTATTATGTCTCCAGCTATTTGGATGAACTGCTTCCTCCAGCAGATTTTTCAGGATTTTTCAGGGGTTAGCATTTCTATATCTCAGCTTTTTTTTTTTTCTTTTTTTTTCCCCTTTATTTTCTTTTTCCATTTTTTCCTTTTTTTTTTCTTTCTTCCCCTTTTCCTCCTTTTTTTCTCTCTCTTTTTTCCTTTTTGACTTTGTTTTTCCTTTTTTTTTCCTGGTCCATGATCAACTTTATCTAGAACAGCTTTTATAAAGTGTCTATACCTCTTAATATATCCTGGGAGCTGGTGTGTGTAACCACTAGCAGTGAATCTCTTTATCAATTACATACATGCTATGAACATAATAAATTTATTCAGGAGTTGCCAACAGAAGGGAGCTTAAAAAATGTGCGTGAGCCAAAAATGCCATCAGGCTGCATTCTACACTACATGCCACGTGCTCCACAGATGTTTCTCTAAACTGTACTGCATACATGGGGCCTGTCTTGCCTAAATGGGAGCAAGACCCTGGCTGCAACCTGTCGTGTATTGCATTTTATAGTCTTGCCAAATCAGTGTGCCTTACTGCTTAGAACTAAGGTGTGTTGGTCTGTGCCTAGAAGGAGGTGTGAAGGGCTGGGGAGCAGCCCTGTGCACTCTCCCTATCTGGAAGGCTGAAGGCATCCAGACAAGCTCAGAGAGCTACCTACAAAAGGCAAATTGTCTTTCTCTTGGTTCTACTAGCTCTGAAGATCACAGCAGCTGGGTTCTGCTTCAAGTCACGGGACCAGATGTCTAATGCTGAGCGGTCGGATAAACAATTTAACCCCATGGAACCTGAAGAAAAGCATACAACCTTTGAAAATTTACTAGCACTTCACCTAGGGCAGTGAGAAAAGGGCATCCATAAAACTAAGATTAGATGTAAAGTCATGTTTTTAAGCTTGAAAAATTAAGGAAACTGTCCAGCGAAAAAAAAAATTTACATCATACATGAAAAGGTTTTTAAAACAAATTGTTTCCCTGTAAAAAACTTATTGCAGAATTTCTGAAAGAGGTTTTTAGATTTATCTGTTCTAGCTTTTCTGGTAGAAAACACTCAATTGTAAGGCATGTCATGCCAATAATATTTGGAAATTGGTATTGCACAAAAACTTTGTAAACTTTATATCTGTAATACATCTATGCAGATGGATACAATCTAACAGCACATCCTGCAAAAACTCTTAAGATCTCAGAAGCAGCAGCTATTGCTACGGCTGAATTTTTTAGAGCTTTTCTACATTTATGAACTCGTTTTTTTTTTTATAATGAGCTTCTTATGATACAAGAGGAATCATATCACTAATTCTTTGCACTTTTATGAGTCTCTTCTTATGTACATTTTGTCTCATCATGATGAGCAGGAATTAATTATGTCTTAGTAACTACCAATTCTACCATCCACTGCGCAGTAAAATTGGAGTTTTCTCAACAACAGCTGCACTGACTACAAGAATAGTGAGCAGAGGGAGATGGAAGAAATGATAGGCACAAGTGCAAAAACTGAAGAGAAAGAGCCAGAGGTCACAAGGTTGAAAGAAGGAAAAATCGATAGGGTGAAAAAAGTGAAGCATTGCCGTGTAAAAGACATGCCTTACACAAAAAACAGAACCAGGTTACTTATTCCGACAGACAAGGGATGACAATTAGAGAATTGCCTCTAGTATATTGTGGCCAATTATTCTACTGAGGCCTTTGCTAGCTTGTTTTACTTGGCTCAGTTTCATCTTCTGTTTTGAGCATTTCGACCAAGACAATTGAACCTGTATATATGTTACTTCCTTTGGCAATGACATTTTCTTCCAAGAATTGCTCTGTTAGCACAAGAATGCAACGCCATAGGAGTGCAGAAACCTAGCTTGTGTAGACAGCTCTTGGTTGTGCTAGCATTATTCACTTTTACTATTTTTGGCACTGCTTTTTAGTTGACTTATGTGTTTTGTGTATCAAGAAGTGTCCAGTTGATGACCTGGATTTTTAACAAGAGTTCATGACTATTTGAAGAGAATATAGTTTGGGGTTGTTTTTTTTTTTTTCTAATTTTATGAAGAGTTTAAAATTATGTAGTAGAGACATAGGTATGCAGTTTCTTTTTTATATTACTATTATTTCATATTCTTTTAAAATCACTGAATAAATTTCGATGTTTCTATGCAGGAGGTCCTACCTTTAAAATTTTCCTCCAAAAACCTAGATCAAAGAAACACTGTTGGTGACGATGCTAGGGAGGATAAATTCCCATCCCTAACTGTGATTTATCATTAAGGGTTGAAAGCTCTAAAAAAGCAATTCTTGAGTGAGTATTACCTTGCTAGAAACAGTTTTAGAAATCTCTGGGAAGTACCAGATTCTTGTACTTTATATGTTTAAGAATGATCCTGACAGTAAATAGGACAGAAGGAAAGAAAAAAATTAGTTCAGCAAGTGGTGGTATCTTTTCTTCATGCTGTGTAAAATTGAAGGTTATGGAGCTTGAAGAGCTCTATTTTCTGTCATTAGGCAGATGTAATCCATCTTGTGGAGTATACAGTAGGGAGATATTGTCAATACCTATCTCTAAGTAGAGATACAGAATAATCTGAGATTGTAAAGTCTTTTGTTCACGCAGTACTAAACAAACCAAAAGCATAAAGAAAAGAGAACAGCAATTGCTCTCCACTGCTGTTAAAAAAAAGAAGAAAAAAGATAATGCCTACTTAGAGGCAGTTAGAGAAAAAAAAACAACGAAGTGAGCCATGATTTTCACAATGGCTGTATCAGAAACTCAGCTTTCTGTTCTTGCTTATTTATCAAAGTAAATTGTCACTGTGTAAGGAAACGTTTACTTTGATTTCTGTCAACCAGAGAATCTATGCATGAATTTATATTTTCCTTCTTCTTGGATCCTTGAACATAGAATCTGCCCTTCATGGTTCATCAAGCCAGTGTCTCACAGTATTTTCCATAAATACTCCATAAATGCTTAGCAAAAACGATGATTTTAATATAGTTTAAAAAAAAAAACAAAACAGAAGTGTACTACATGCCTTTCTTTCTCTAATAGTGCTGGATGTCTTAAGTGTTTAGTGAATGAATCTGCAATTTGGAACACAGACTATTATCACAAAATCCTCATTCCCTCATTTCATTTTACTAGAGAGGTTTGTGGATTTGAAGTAACAGTGCGAATATAGAAAGTGATGGAGAGAAGATAGAGATAGCTGAGTTAAGTCAGCAATGCAGGAAAATCATTTCAGATAAAAGTGACTTTTCTTTTTGCTAGGAAAATGAATAATTTTAAACATTTTATATCTCAATGAAACCTTTTCTTACTGAATGCATGCAATTCATTAATATATATATTACATTTGCCATAAAAAAGAAATTGAAGGAAATTAAAGATAATGTCAATTGAGTGATTTTTTTTTATTTTCCACGAATTCTTTAAAATTTTCTAACAATCAGGTTTAATAACAGTAACTTGTTCTCATAAAAAGTTTTAGCATCACGGAATAAACTTTGTTTCTGAAAAGATGACATTTCTCTGGAAATTTCACCTAATTCTTTTCAGTTTAATGTTCAGTAAATCAACAGGTACGCACTTAGCACACATAATGGGCATGTGCCCACACCTCTTTTGGTAATAATTAGCACCTTCTGACGGTCTTTTAAGAATATTTTTCACATGCTCAATAATTTGCTTGTAATGTGACTTAGAATGTCATATTAGTTTTACACTATGACATCATACTGTGACTATTAAAATAGTCCAGTAACTAAAAGTGCAAGGAATAGACACTCAGAGCATAAGTAAATGTGAAAGCAAAAAAGTAGTAAAAAGAAAAGGTTAAAAATCTTATAAAATAAACAATAAATATTAATCACGTTAGGTCATTACATCAAAATTTATAGACAGACCAATAATATAAATAATAATAAACAATTGTTTATTTAAAGTACATGAATGTCATTCTTAACAGCCTCTACAAGCTAAACAAATAGACACTTTTCCCTATTCAGTTTCTTTACTAGCATTTGTTAGAGATATGTGTGGAGGTGAGAAAAGGAGAATATCAGCTGAGCATTCAGAGACTTCACCATGTAAGTAGGTTGCTCTGAAAGTAATGCATCCTATTTATTTCCAGGGAAAATGTAACAGAGACAAAAGATACAAAGAGCACAAGAACACTATTTGATAGAGCAAATTCTCAGCTACAAAACACTTGTTTTCAACATAGTTATCACCACTATCTATGCATTTTCTGCAGCAATTAACAAGGGGCTGTTTGCCATGCTTGTAAAAATCTGTACCAGAATGACCCACTGTTTCACAACTACTAGTGGTGTTGTCACTGAGAAAATGGTGCCCAAGCAGTTCATTTTTCATCAGCCTGGACAGATGGAAGTCAGAAGGTACCAAATCCAGACTACACAATGGGTGTGGTAGGGCATTCCAGCCAAGATTGGCAATGTACTTCACAGCTTTCAAACTGGTATGGGGCCTGGTGACATCATGATTCAAGAGAAAAGTTGCATTGTGATGTTGTGGTCTGAGTTGATGGCTTGTCCAGATTCTAGGAAATCCAGAAAGATCACCTTTCCTATTCCTGAAGACAGTGCACATCAGTTTACCTGTTGACCTTTCATAGAGTCATAGAATGGTTTCGGTTGGAAGGGACCTTTAAGATCATCAAGTTCCAACCCCTTGCTATAGGCAGGGACATCCCCGTCTAGATGAGGTTGCTCAAAGCCCCATCCAGTCTGACCTTGAATCTCTGGGCAACCTGTTCCAGTGTCTCACCACTCTCACAGTAAAGAATTTCTACCCGATATGAACTTGTCTTCAATGGAGAATGCATACATCACCATTCCATGAACTACCATTCTGACTCCTGATCATACCTGGTGCAAACTTTGTGAAATTCCAGTATTGACATCATGGTTTCCAACACACTGAAGCCAATATTCAGCACCATACACAGTTCCTTGATTATAATCTGCCAGTTCGTGTGGATGAGCTGATCAAGGTGCTATGTGACACCTGTACATGGCCATCCAGAATGTGGCTTTTTTTTCATATCACTGTCACCACTGCTAAAACACACCGCCCACCACCTCTCTGTGCTCACATCCACTTTTTGATCACCATAAACATTCAGCAAGCATCAGTGAATGTCAATGGGTGCAATTTTTTATTCATGAAGGAATTCAGTTCCACACCTGTGCTTCATTCACACTTCCATGTCATATGCCAATTTGTCAGACTGCCTCTCTGCTGACATCTCTTGCAGAGCAACAAAATGTAATGGATAATTTGTGGGAAGGTTCAACCTCAGCTATTGTACCACCAACATAGTTTACCTCTGATACTGTGAAATACACACGTGACTTGTAAACTAAGGTGTAGCACTGTTCACTGGAAATTAGGGTACACATTGTTCCCAGGGGCACAAAAGCAGAGTGTGGGTGTTATGCCATTAAATGGCATGGAGGGTGGATCAGAGTGGAGATTGTTCAGCCAGGTTCCTTGATATACAGTAGTTTGTTAGGCAAGCTTATGTGTTGGCAATAACAGGAGAACTCGATGTACCGAGTCTAAGAACAACGCCAGGAAGGGAACTTGATGGCACTAAGGTACTGACAAGCTCCTACCTCCTACACCTGAGCCAAAAAACTATTTTTTTTTTTTGAAAAAATGCCGCCTTTGGGTGAATGTTGTTCATTTTATGTTTATTATAATACCAAAACATACATCCATCCCCAAACCTACTTTTCTCCAAGCGTAATCACCCCTCACTGAGCATGTGCTCTGCATTTTTTAGCCTATACCTTTAAAAGCAAGGCGAGAGAATTTTATACCAATCAGAACAGGGCTATGTAATGACTAGTCACTCAAGCTCCACTTGTAGACTAAGTAGTTTTAAAAGGCTTTAAAGAGGAGGAAAAAAACAGGGAAGATACCATTGCAGACATCTCTGACTCTGGGATCAGTTGAAGAGCTGAGCCTCTTTTCCTCCCCACTGGGATGCTTGTTGGGTAGGATTTGCATCCTTTGTTATGCTGAGCACTTCCCCGGGAAACTTAGTAATCTTAAAACTTAGTTGTTTAAAAACTTAGCATGCTTGTGGCCAGGCTGTATTATTCTGAGTTCTTTATATGTGCTTTGAAGTCTGTGAATTTACTACTGGCAATCCAAAAGAACCTGCAATCTGTTGCTGATGAACTGCAATATTTGCTAAGTTAGCTGTGTGAGTTGTCATTGGGCATGGACAAAATTCCTTCCCTGACAGAGGCCTGTGAGTTCTGACTGAACTCCACTAAGTGAATAATGTGGAGGTTATGAATAAGCTCACTGAATGCCACTAGGTGAATTGGGCCGTGAGCTATTTGAGAATCCAAATCCATGATAGTTCATGTATTTAACATTACTGTGCTTCTAGTGCCAAACTGGGCATCACTCAGAATGTTGCCTTTTAATGTGGCAAACTTCATGGGCCAACATAATAAAATCAGAGGCATTACTTTCAGAGCAGCCCTTGTAAATGATTAAACACTCATTCAACTCCATGGCTGGCTTTGAGAATGGGGCTGGACTAGACAACACTGAGGTTTTGCTATGATTCATTAAGTTTCTCACCTCCCAGAAAACTTGCTTCTATCACTGCAAAATATTTATGGAGATTTTGGAGAAAAGGGGGTCAGCTATTCAAATACGAAGGAAATACCCATCAAAAATGTGATGGGTAAAGAGAAAGGAGGAGTACATTTGAAGTGATTGCTAGATATCCATGTAGACATTAGAAAGATATGTCACCATTTTAATAAGACTGGAAGAAGAACCTGAAATGAAAGATCTATGAGATTTCAGTGGAAAAAGAGAGACAGTACATCATGTAGCATTGCAGATGACTTTATGTAAAGATAAAGGCTGAACAGGAGAAATGGGAGTGAAAACAGAATCACAATGAAAAGTGGATATATATGATGAAAGAAAATGTTAAGGGATTAATAGAGGAACCACACAACAGATATAGGGGATCCAGCACCAGATTTTGAGATAACTTGACCCCAGAAATTAAAGGTTGCTGATAAGATGAGGTGGCAGAAAATTCTGGCTCTATAGGAAAACGAAGGAGTTAAAAGTCAATGAACTATCTGAGGAACTTAGAAATGCCAGCAATGAAGGAGTCTTTAATGGTTTTAAGGTGGCTTTAAACCAAGGCAACTGAGGATGACTGAAAAAAATATATATAGACTCAAGCTGGCACAGAAATGTGTGTTGACGGTTAGAGTGATGGTTAGGGCTGAAAGTCTGAGTCCAGTTTTGATACTGGAAACACAAACCTGTGAGAAAAAGAGATGAAAAGTAGAAAATAGGAAAAATGTTGGAAGTAAAAGACTTAAACTGGATACTAGAAAATTAGACTAAAGCAAATAGAAACAGTTGTTGTTCATTTTAAAAAAGAAGAAATTTCTGAAAACTATTTCCAAAAACTCAGATGATTCTAAGTTATTTCAATTTTTACACTGAAATTTGGAAGTCGAAAGAGTATGCTGTCTTTATAGCACAGTAGTAATAGTGAAATAAAGGATGAAAGACATCTTGCAAGCAATGCTGAACAACACTTGTAAGTCTTTTATAAATACTAGTCTTAATTTGATGGTATACTTATGAATTTTAGCTAAAAGTATTTTTGGTGGATTCATAGGAATCCACTAATGTTTGATTCCCAGCTCTAATTCAAAGGTTTGGGTTAGAGTTGGGAACTTAAGAGTTGTATCTAGCATATCTAGAATCCCACAAGCAGGAAAAAGATTTCCTTTATTTTAATAATCTTTGTAGAGTTCAAGGAAAGGCACAAGCCTGCAAATATATTTTAAGTGAGTACTGTTTCTGTCTTGAAGAAATTCAAATCTCCAGTACAATTTATAAAAAAAAAATCAAAAATTTTCTTAGCAACTATAATTATTGGAACATTTAAAAGTAAACATTCCTATGAGATATAATAAATCTATTTAAATATATTTTGTGCTGGTTAATTGATGTAATCATACAAATTATATACATTTGTGTTTATGTGTGCGTATAACTTTTGGTGATGTATAATATAGTATCAGTAAAGATTTGCATTTCAACTATCATACCACTGATGAATAGAGAATAAATAAATAGGTATAGACTAGAAACATATTTTTCTTTTCAATCTCTTTGCAATAATTATCAGAAGCATAACATTCCTCAATTTTTGTGGGCCAATTTAATGGATGTACTGCATTGAGTATATTGCATATAAGGTAACAATGGAACTTTGTCAGTACATTCAGGTAGTGCCACTGGTGAATTATCTGTGAATAAAAAATGTATCCACTTACTGCCAACAACTAGAAGTGGTTTAGAAAATCATTAATGAAGTCATTTTTTATGAACAAAAGATAACAGCACTATTTTTCAACTCAAGTATAATTTATATGTTTTTACACAGCATTTTTAATGAAATTAACTAATGTTAGCTTTTTGATCACTGGACAAGTGGTATGTGGATTCATTCAGGTTTGGAGCAATGATTCTATTCCTGTCACAAGATTTTCTATTAGAAATATCATTTGCTTCTGATGATTGCAAGCTGTATACAAAAAACATAGGGAGGAGGAGGGCAGGGGAGAGAGATGATGGCACAAAGACATCTCTTGGAAAATTGTGCAAGAGCCTTAGTTGAAGAGACAATGAGACAACATCATTTTGTCTGTATAAGCCCAAATTGTCCTTCATTATGGAAGATAACTGCCATTTTAGAACGAACTTGCTGCCATCTTCCTCAAATGCATGTTACTTTTTATCATATATTTACTCTTACAAGCTATTTTTGCATTATTTCCAATTATGGTAATGTGAAAGCCAAATTACATTCTTCTTTAAAATTCCAGCTCATCTCAGAAGGCTTCCTAACCATGAATTTAAAAAGTTACATGCTAATATTCATTATTTAAAATGTGTTGCTTCTGTAAATCATCTATGGAGATAACAACAACATTACACCACATTTTATAGAAATTATCAAAACAGCAAAATATTTCATTGCATATATTTTCAGTCTAATGCTAAATCCAGAAATTTTGGGGAAATACTTTAATTTGAGCTAATAATGTTTGAGAACTCAAAATTTTGCAGGGCTCAGTCCTTCTACTTATATGGAAGAAGGGAGAGGCAACTTGGGGAGAGTACAAAAGAAGTTATTAGAATGTGCAGGGAGAAAATTAACAAGGCAAAATCCCAGATTGAACTCAACATGGCTGTTGTGGTAAAAGAGAATAAAATACTATTTTACAACCGTATGAACCATAAGAGGAGGACTAAGGAGAATGTCCATCCTTTACTGGATGCAATGGAGAATGTGACCACTGAGGATAAGGAAAAGGCTGAGGTTTTCAATGCCTTCTTTTTGTCTGTCTTTAAAAGTCAGACCAGTTATCCTCGGGGTACTCTACCCCTCAACCTGAAAATCCTGGATGGGGGACAGAATAAACCTGCCACAATTCAGGTGGAAACAGTATAGACCTACAACTCCACCTGGACTGCCACAAGTCCATAAGGAAGGATGGGATCAACCCAATGGTGCTGAGGGAGCTGGCAGAGTGGGATGAAGTTCAACAAGACCAAGTGCCGGGTCCTGCACTTTGGCCGCAACAACCCCAGGCAACGCTACAGGCTTGGGGAATAGTGGCTGGAAGACTGTGTAGAGGAAATTGACCTGGGGGTAATGGTTGACACTTGGCTGAACACGAGCCAGCAGTGTGCCCAGGTGGCCAAGAAGGCCAATGGCATCCTGGTTTGCATCAGAAATAGTGTTGCCAGCAGAAGCAGGGAAGTGATTATGCCTCTGTATTCAGCCCTGGTGAGGTCACATCTCAACAACTGTGTTCAGTTTTGGGCCCCTCACTGCAAGAAAGACAGTGAAACCCTGGAGCATGTTCAGAGAAGGGCAACAAAGCTTGAGGGGTCTGAAGAACAAGTCTTATAAGGAGCAGCTGACAAAACTGGAATTGTTTAGACTGGAGAAGAGGCTCAGGAAGTATGTTATATCTCTCTACAACTTCCAGAAGGGAGGTGGTGGCAAGGTGGAGTTGGCCTTTTCTCCCATCTAACTAGCAATAGGATGAGAGGGAATGGCCTCAAGTTGCACCAGGGGAGATTCAGGTTGGACATTAGGAAATGCTTCTTCTCTGAGATAGTGGTCAGGTGCTGGAACAAAATGCCAAGTGAGGCAGTGGAGTCACTGTCCATGGAGGTGTTCAAGAAATGTTTAGACATTATACTTAAGGACATAGTTTAGTGGGAAATAGTGGGATAGTGATAGGACAAGGGGAAATCATTTTAAACTGAGACAAGGGAGGTTTAGGTTAGATATTAGGAGGAAGTTTTTCACACAGAAGGGGGTGATGCACTGGAACAGGTTGCCCAAGGAGGTTGTGGATGCCCCGTCCCTGGAGGTGTTCAAGGCCAGGCTGGACGTGGCTCTGGGCAGCCTGGTCTAGTGGTTGGCGACCCTGCATACAGCAGAGGGGTTGAAACTAGATGATCTTTGAGGTCCTTTTCAACCCAGGCTATTCTATGATTCTGTGAAATACTGATGATAGTTGGACAGTTGGACTGGATGATCTTAGAGGTCTTTTCCAACCTTGGTGATTCTATGATTCAGCTGCTAACTGTACACTCAGAATGCGGAAAAGCAGATTATTAATCCAAATGAAATCTTTTATCTCTATTGCAACATTATCAAATTTTCATTCAGACATGTTCATCATCTTGGATACATTTTTCTAAAACTTTTCATATCCAAAGCCAGTTGACATTAGTTTTTTTTAAAGAAAACATAATAGTAAATGTTCCAGAGATCTAACCTTAAAAGAAGTGTGGTATGTTAACAGATACATGAGGGAATAAAATTCCTAAATCAGGGATAGAAAGGTAACATTGCAAAAAGTATTTATATTTTTCTTATTAACTTATTTTCCAAGGCTTCACGTCAGCTGATACTTTCTTTTGAAGTCAATAAATATTAATATTTCTTTTCTCTGAAGGAATCAATATCCACTTATTTTGCTCATGATAATGATTTTAACCATATACATAAATTTATGTTAAATCAGATTGACAAACAGATAAAGAATTAAGAAAATTAGTTGTAGAATGTATGCTTTTTTTTTTTTTTTAATTATAGCCCAACATTTCTACTTTCCAACTAGAGCTGACTGGATATTGTTCATTAGGAATTCTATCAAAATGTTTGCTCTGGAATAGTTCAAAAATACATAACAACATTCTTTAATCTATTTATTTTTAATATTCACGTGATTTCATTGAAAATTATTTGGATCACACTCAACAACAACTGGCATCTGAAAATTCAAAGTAAAATATATTTATTGCATGCATTTACCTCAGCAGGAAAAAGCAAAGTTCGAATTTCATTCTGTAGGAGGATCAGATCATGCCATCTCAAGGCAGACAGCAATCAGAACTGTGACCAACATCAGTAAGTCATTTTCTTTTTCAGGGTAACATGGCCAGCATTGACCTCTGTTATAAAAAACAGCTAAATATCTTCTCAGAGTGCTCCTGGTCTCATTGATTTTCACCAGTCATTTCACAAAACAGAAAAAAAAAGAAATCCTTTCTTTCCCTTCTGGGTAATCGGTGTCCATATGCCTACTATCGAAAGCCAATCTCAGTACTGCATAACTCGCAATGTTTGTTTCATATTATTTTCTTTATTCACTATCATGAGAAAATTAAAAAAAAAATTAAAAATTCAAAGCTATTAGCTTTGCTGAGCATTTATAGGCATTTGATAGACGGCTGATAGGCACTTGGAGAGAAAGGACTGCTATGTTTTTAAGCACCATTAATACAATACAACATGTTTAAAAACCATATCTGTGATATTTAACGGTATTATTTAACATTGAATTGACGATAGCTAGGGTTAAAATTTACTTCTAACAGGTTTGATGAATAGATTTGATTTTACCAGGGATGTAGCTGGATCAATAGAAGGAGAATAAAATTAATGAAGCTTTGAAAACCTTCAAAGCCTAAGCTAAAGAGAGAATGCTTAAACTTGGTGAGCATTAAAGTCTGAATAGATCTTAAATGAAGCACTCACCAAACACACAAACATTTAAAACAGCCAAGTTCCATTCGCAGCTTACTTCTTCAGCACTGCAGACAAAGCAACCTTTTTCCCTAACAGATTTCTCTCTAAAATAAAATAAGCAAATTCCTGGAATGAAGCATTCACAGTTTTGGTGATATAATTTCATTCTGTTAATGAAGTACAACAAGCAGTAAGAAGTTTGTGAGCTCTTCCTCCTTGCAAGACTTACAAGGGTGATAGACTGATGGGTGAGAGACTGATGATGTGACTTTTGATGATTCACCACTCTTTGACTTCAGTAGAGTGTTTAATCATCACCGGCCTACACACATCTAGACTGGATGCATCTGAACACTGTAATGCTGCTAAGGTTAGATCAAACAATTACACTATGTTTGTATAAACAGCAAAAAGTTTTGAGCTGTCAAAAAGTACTGTTTCTTGCTAACTCTTTAAGCAGAGCAAAACTCTGCTTTACTTTAAGCATTTCCATTTTGAAGTAAATCATTAAGATAATGTTTGGTTGGAAAAGGTGAATTGATTGATTGATGCAAAGTTACGATTGATTATAAATTCACATTTCCCTTAGAGATTTATCCTAAAAGTTAAAAGAGTTTAAGGAACACAAAGCTCAGCTGAATGACTCAGTGTGCATTCATTACTAGGAACTTTGTGTTACCTGCAGAAATTTAATATTTTTATATTCACATCTTTTTCAGTTTAGGGAGAAGCACTATGGTGCTAAATTTGTACATGCAAAATCTCTTGTCGATGTTCTGAATTAATGTCTTCAGAGACGTTGAAATCTGTTGCACTACATTACAAGAAGGTCTGTAATTCAAAATCACAATGTGAAGCTAAAGCATAGACATGGAGATAATAAATGTATTTCTCAATTTTCATTAAATAAAAATTGAAAGGTACTGAACACAATTTTCACCAGTTAATTAAAAAAATGAATCATAATAATGACTTTGTAGGTAAGTTCTTAATTTATATGTAACTAATTGCAAACATTAGCCTATTAAAATGAAATTTCTGTTGTGAATTTTATAGACCTTCATGATATGTATGATTATGATAAAAAATAACCGTTCACAAACCATTCTGACGTTTCTTCCATAGTTCTTTAAGATGAATATTTGATATTTTCTTCAATTTATAAGAATCTTTTGTAGGTTTTTATTTAGAACACCAATTATTATGATCTATGTGTTTAGTCTAAAGGATATAGGGGTTTCAGGATTCCAGAAAAAAATAATTAATTTATTAGCCAGATAGATAAGAAGATAAATAAAAAGATTTCCAAATACTTTAATAAGAATCTCTCTAAAATTATCCCGAGCAGACCGAAATGTACTGTGACAGGTAAACCATGCAGTTGTTATGGACTAAGAGGTTCATGCAAGTGTACACAAACATGGGAATCTTCTATCAGAGACTTGATGTTTTGGACAACACATGTCTCCTTCTACATGACAGATCAATGGCTCAGGCTCACAGTCTGTATTTAATGAAACTTCTACTTTCATGGGGTTTAGTAACTTCAAAGGAATTTTTGTCAACAGATGTGAGGCAGGTATTGTTACTTCCTTGTGAAAATATAGGAACTGGCTAGTTACCTTCAGTTCAGCTTTGACTCTATCACTCATTTTCAAGAAAATTGAGGTATTATTATGTTTCCTTCTGTGACTCAGCAGAGTTTTTACTCTGCCAAAACTTCCACAGTAAATCATTTATTTCTGGGATTTTATATCTCTGTTCTAAAAATATTCCTTTGGACTGAAATATGCTATTTCAGACTAATGTGTTCTCTGTATTAAAAGGAGCAGTGCAATCTGAAGATGGCCAGATAATTTTTGTGAGTTATAGAAAACTACAACAGATATTTTTGTTTACTTGAACTTGTTTTCAATTCTGTAATTACATTTAAATAAAATTATTTCTTGAAATGGTCTTATGAATCCATAAGGCTAGTGATCATAGTGATCAGATATTCTTCATTAGGATTGATTTTCAAAAAAAATTCACAGCAATACAAAGACTATTGTTTATATTTAAAAATAAAAATCTTACATGTTGAATTTAACATATTTAAATGAGTAAATGTGAACAATGGAAGGATAATGGACTAGACTGATCAAGATGGACAAGATTGGGCAATTCTGGTATAATAAGCCTATTTTTACACTTATGCTCAACACTAGCAATTGTGACGAATTTTTAAGTGTGATGAATATCATTGATTGGTGATGTCAGGATAGAAGACTGGGCTGTAATGTCCATGCAATAGTGAAGATCACGCTCTTGAGGAGTATCAGACAGACAAAGAATAAAATCGGGATGCTAAATTTTAGGAAAGCCAACTTCCGCCTCTTCAGGGAGTTGGTCAACAAGACACCCTGGGAATGTGTCCTCAAGGACTAGGGAGAAAAGCAGTGCTGGCAGATGTTTAAGGAAGGTTTCCTTAGTACACAAGAGCTCTCCATCTGTTCCATGATCTTCTAGAAGATCTAGTGCTAGAAGATCATGGAACAGATCCTCCTGGAAGCTACGTTAAGGCATAGGGAAGAGAGGGAGATGATATAGGACAACCAGTATGGCTTCACCAAGGGAAGGGTGTCCTGCCTGACCAACCTAGTGGCCGTCTATGAGGTAGCCAAGAAAGCCAATAGCCAGGGAGGTGATCCTATCCCTGTACTTAGCTCTGGTGAGGCCACACCTGGAGCGCTGTGCTCGGTTTTGGGCATCTCACTATAAGAAACACATCACGGCTCTAAAGCATGCCCAGAGAAGGGCAATGAAGCTGGCGAGGGGTCTAGAACACAGGTCTTATGAGGAGCGGCTGAGGGAAATGGGATTATTTAGTCTGGAGGAGAGGAGGCTCAAGGGGAGACCTTGTTGCTCTCTACAGCAACCTGAAAGGACATTGTGGTGAGTTGAGCGTCAGCCTCTTTTCCCAGCTAAATAGAGACAGGACAAGAGATAAACCACCCCTGGTGCTTTAAGTTGCACCAGAGGAGGTTCAGGTTGGATATTAGGAAAAGTTTATTCTCAGAAAGAGTGTTTAGGTATTAGAATGGGCTGCTGAGGGAGGAGCTAGAGTCACCATCCCTAGAGGTTTTCAAAAAATGAGTGGATGTCACATTGAGTGACATGGTGGCATGGCATAGTGATGTGCTGGTAACTGGACTAGGTGATCTTAGTGGTCATTCCAACCACAATAGTTCTATGATTCTATGAAAGTTACTATCTCAGAAGTCTATGTGGGCCTGTAGATAGACATAATTTAAAAATTGTATCACATTGTAATACTAATGACAATCATTAAACAAAAAATTACCATGGCATAAGAATATTACTGTGTGACCATTCATGAAATATCATTAGATCAATGCATGTGATGCTTAGAAAAGAGTATTTCCTTCTTTTGAAAGATCATGTCAGGCAGTGTTGGAGAAAGATGTGAAATTAATTGCACCACTTGAAATGCAGCATAGGTCTTTCTCCCTAACTCCATCCGCCTTAAGCTAATTCCTAATTTAATAAACATTATCAATTGTCAATGAGTAAATGCTTTCATTTTTCAGTAACTGGTCACTGAAAAACATCTTTGAGGGGATATTTATGCAAATTCTATGTGTTATTTTCAGAGCAACCAGTCATTTTTCAGTTGTCAAATTACAATTTTTAATAAACAAATTATTCATTCTTACTATATATTCTCTTAATATTTATCTTCATTGTTTTCTTCCATGAAAAGTTAATTGTTTGGGGTTTTTTGCATTAAAAATATTGCAGAGATTCATTCAAAGTCACCCTCAATACTCCAGGTGCACTAATGAACACCAAAACAGTTTTTGTAAAGTGTAAGCAGCAGGAAATTTATAGATAAGGATGAAACATTAACTGTGTCCTCCAGAACTGAGGCACAGCAAGATGCTCTCTTTGATGTTCTCTCAGAGCATCCCAGTTGTGCTGAACTGATGCAGGAACATAAGGCATTTGAATTCCTCATCTTTATGATGTCATGTCCCACTCTTAATACAATCTTGTAGAAGAAGACAGAAGAGGACAGAGCCACTGGGTTTCTAAAATCTGCCTGCCCTGAATTCTTGCCCTAAGCAAAATGAAAGCTTGAATAAATAGATTCTTAAAAGTGTTAGAGGGGAGGTATCAACACAGTGTACAGAATAATGACTTAGACATGAATGGGGTGAAAGAACTGGTACGTGTAAATTTTACTTTTGAAGTATCAGAGCAGATGCAGCACAAATTAATGTTTTGTACCCTGGTGGGAAAATAATCAGAAAATGAACTGCGAAACAAGTCTGTTTTTCAGGTTCAATTAAAACATGAATGTATGTGCCTGTATGCATTTTTCTCTGTTAGTTATTCTTTTCTTTTTGGACACCCTGGCTTCAGTGTACTTAAAAACAAAAGAGTATTAAATTTATGTCAATACAAATCTCTGCAGTAAATGTTGGAAGGGCACTTCTCGAATGCCAACATGGCATTAATATATTATTTTTCTTATTTGAAGTCATATCCCCTTTAATTCACATGTAAATTGCCTGGATTGTCTTCCAGAAAACAAGTTTTGAAAAATGTATTAATTCTGTAATCATCTTTAAATCATAAACAGTAGATATGAAAACTTAAAACTTTGAGTTCTGAGTGGGCCAAGGAAAGGAGAGTGCTAGGAAAGAGGAAGGGAGAATCTTGCATTTGGTATAAAAAACTCAAGAATGGAAGAAAAATTGCAGTCATACTACCTTGAGAGCTAATACAATGCTTTTAGCAATGGGCACGTTACCTGCTGTAACAGCTCTATTAACCCTTTTATACCTGAAAAACACTTTGAAATCCACTTTTTAACATTATGGAAAGGGAGGGGAAAAATAGTCATTCATGGTCAATTCACAGTCAAATGCTTTGTTCTGTAACGAGGCAAACTGAGATCTCAACAGTTATATGTGATCATTTAAAGGTGACCACACTAGCATATTTCTGAGGTTCATGTTTGTGTGAGTCACACCGAGGATGCACGAGCAAAAGTCCACTCATCCCCATGTCCAAAGTAAACTGAGCAGGTGAGCAGGATGTCCATTAACCTTCACCAGTGAAATCCCAGTAGCTTGGCAGATGTTATTTCAGCCAACATGAAAACTTTGCTAATGCTCCTCCAGCAGCTTTGTCTTCTCATCTTCTCATAACCTTCATCTGCTCTGTGCTCAGTCTGAGATAGAACATGAAGCAAATCATTTTAGCTAATTGATATCACATAATTAATGACAAAAGATAGAATTAATTGCATTTCTTTCACCTCTGTGAGTGGTGCAGAATGCTAATACTTCCTTCTGTACAAATAATCTCTCTTGAAAATAGACATCCGGTCTGCTTCTAACAGCAATCAGTATTAGAAGACTGTTTGGACCATTTATTTGTTTTTTCATGGAAACTCCTCTGCTAGGACATCCATGCTAGATGTCAAAGACTCTGACAACTACAACACTTCCGAGCTACCCAAAGTTGGAAGATCCAGCTCGGTCTCCTAAAACTGTCACTCCACTTGCAAGTGTTTGATTTAATAGGAATGTACTTCTCCTCCCTTTCAGATATGTACCAAAGCACCCAGAAAGGTACAAAGATCAGCATCTTTCATGCTAGAATTCCACCTAGCAATCATGATAGCAAATTGCCTAGTCTCAACTAGGTCCTTATGACCTGGACTCTGACATTTAAAATACTGTTAAAAAAACCCTCAAAACACAGGCCATCAGATGTGTTCACTTTAAGAACTGTTCAGATTACTGTGAATGTTATCCACAACAAATGCCGTGGTAATACTGTCTTACCTGTTGTACTTCATTTGTTTGCATCAAAATATCCTCCACATCTCTGTTGTGTTCTACACATGCAAGAATCACTTCTGCTAAACCTTGCTAATGTCCAAAATAGCTGAAGACCCCAAATTAGCCTTTACTGAATATGCAAAATGGTTGACAGAAGAACTGAATTTATGCACCACTCAGGATAGTAGGCTTCAAGCTGTGAAAGTCATGGAACAACTTCTGAGGTCTTAGTTTGAAATTTCTTAATCCTCAGACAGTCAGAAACACAATTAAAATTCCATCTGAGATAACATGGGCAATGTAGTAGTTCATCCTTTTTTCTTTCTTTTAATGAAAGATTGGTACTAAGAGAACATCGCAATTGATAAATAGCCTTTTAATGGGCCCATTTCTGTCTGCTTAATTAGGAAAGCTAGCAAAAAATATTTTTAAAATTATTCTTTTAATAAAAAAAAATGATAATATCTTTTGCTTAATCTTAAGGTTTACTGGAAATTTTGGAGCAATTAGTTGTTTCAGGTCATGCTAGAATTTTTAATCAACAGCTGAAATGTTCATAGAATTAAACATAGTCATTTGTAAGAGATACGGAAGTTATCATGTAAATATCAAACTATAATACTGTAAACACTAAGTTTGCCAAAAAAAAAAAAAAGAATGCACTGAATACAACATGTTTCTGAGGTGGAAAGGACTGTTGAATACACTAATTGGAAATACTACTGTGTTTGCCTTTATTCAGGCAATATTGCTTCTGGAAGTGATCCTGCTGACTGCATGTATCCAGTTGCACACTTATAAAAGCAAGCATATAGACATATCTCCCTATCAAGAAACGCCCTTATGAGCTGAAACAAAATCATATGTTGTCTCCTATTATAGAGAGTAATCCAATAGTAATGAAGCTGGGGTAGTTTACTATGATTGCATTTATTGGCAATTTAATGACCACTATATCATATATAGAACAAAGAGATTTTTTTTTCCAGTTATCAGTCATGTATAACACCTTGTTAGCAAAACATTAAGTCAAACACAAATTGTTTAGGTATTTGTTTAGGATCAGATAAAGAGAAGTTATTAAAATGCATTTTCCTGTAAACTGGTAAATATTCATAGCTGTTCTTTATCATATGTTTTATATTAGTATGAATTTTTAACTGTTATCTAAAATGAGAGCACCTAGAATTTTCCATAAGACATTAGCTATATTCTCCTCTAGAGATTTGATTTGGAGAACATTTGTTATTGTTGCCAAACTCCTATTCACTGTCTGCTGGGGTTTTTTTTTTGTTTGTTTGTTTTAGTAGATACACACTTAACTATATATTGTAATTTACATTGTTTGATGGATGTCTCCACACACTCTCGTTCCACTCACACCCCCAGGACCTCTTTAGTTTATCTGATGATTTAAAAAAGAGGTCAAATATTCACCCCCTCTTTGGAAGAAAAGGTGAATTGTTAATCCTGTGAAGAACTGCAGATAATCTGCATATACTTTTTGCTCTGTTTGATTCAGCTAGAAGCATTTTTATTGGGCAGCAGAAAAACCCACCTGTATCATGGGAAAAAAAATCAGAACCCTCAAGGGTGAGCTGATGCAAAAGCAACATAAAAGGATGAACTATTTGTGTGAAAGTCATAAATATTCACATGCAAATGAAGTCCCTGAAGTTTACGGAGCAGTCTGCTGCATAAATGACTCACTCTGTAATAATCACGTGAAGGTTCCCATCTAGTTTGTTCTGCCACAGAATAAAATTGAAAACTTTCTTTCCCACTGCCTTTCTTATAGCTAAAGGTATGACAAAAATATGGCAGGAGTAAGAAGGGGGCTTGGAAACACTTGTATCTGGAAATATGTTTTGTCCCAGATTTAAAAATACTCAAGGTCATGTTAAACACCTTCCACTTTTCAAAAATCTCTTTGATGTTCTACTAATATGTATCAGTCTGAAGTCAGTAGAAGGATGTAGATCAATAGTCAAGGGAAATTATAAAGGATTTTTCAACTACTTTTGAAAAGTTTTCTCTAGAGCTTTGGTCTTGTGTTACTTCACAACAGCTAGCTGCAAAACAAGACTGCCTTCTGTTTTGAAAATTTGTTAAAGGAACATAATGCAAGGGATTCATCATGTTGAAAAATACAAGCAATTACATAGTCCTCTTTTTTGTCAGTTTGTTTGTTTTTATTCAGTGTTTTGATATTTACTCTTTGTTTTGGCTCAAATCTATGAGCAGAGAGTGCTGAAAAATTTATTTACAAAGGCAAAGGGAACTACCTTTTGATTGTGTTTTTCACATTGAGAACAGTTTGCTGGAAGGGAACAAAATATTTCATTGAAAAATTAGTTCAAATTACTAACTAAAATATATACATTGCTGAGTGGACTTCACTACTTTAGATATCATAAAATCATAGAACCACAGAATGGCTTGGGTTGGAAGGGACCCTTAAGATCATCAAATTCTAAGCCCCCTGCTTAGAACCTACCACTAGTCCAGGTTGCCCACAGTCCCATCTAGCCTGGCCTTGAATGCCTGCAGGGAGGGAGCACTCACAACCTTGCTGGGCAACTTGTTCCCGTGTCTCACCACCCTCACAGTAAAGAATTTCTTCCTAATATCTAGTCTAAATCTGCCCTCTTCCAGTTTAAAGCCGTTTTCCCTTGTCTTGTCACTGCCTGCCCTTATAAAAAATCCATCCCCGGTTTTCCTGTAGGCCCCCTTCTGGTCCTGGAAGGCCGCTATAAGGTCTCTCTGGAGCCTTCTCTTCGCCAGGCTGGAGAGCCCCAGCTCTCTCAGCCTGTCCCCATAGGAGAGGTGTTCCAGCCCTCTGATCACCTCACTGGCCCTTCTCTGGACCTGCTCCAACAGCTCCATGTCCTTCTTGTGTTGGGGGCTCCATAACTGGACTCAGTACTCCAGGTGGGGTCTCACGAGAGCAGAGCAGAGGGGCAGAATCACCTCCCTCAACCTGCTGGTCACACTTCTCTTGATGCAACCCAAGATACAGTTGGCCTTCTGGGCTGCAAGTGCACATTGCTAGCTCATGTTGAGTCTTTCATCAACAGTCACGCCCAAATCCTTCTCAGGGCTGAATGATGATGATTAAATCAGTTAGATAGCTTGACTTCCTGGAAAGCTCTCCACGTGAAAGCTGACCATGTTGCACTATAAACATATATCATTTTTGTGCCAGGTTGCTTCCTCTATTATTCAGACGACCTTTATGCTGGAGCAGAAGACATTCTTTCCTCAGGCATTCAGAGATGGAGTATGGAATGTAAGGTACAGATGTGAAACTGAGGGGAGCAGCTCGGAAGGAAAATTTGGTTCTGTTCTCATCTAATGCTTGCAGTTGTCCTCAGTCAGTATCTCACTGAGAATGGTCAGATTCCGATGGACTGTATTAAAGTATAAGCTATTAACTAGTAAGCAGGGAGTCTCCAGTTCCTGAAGCTTACATTATTATTATTATCATTATCATCACAAGTCTCTCCAGGTAAACTTGTAATAGAAATTCTACAATTCATGCTCTTCTACATGAGATGCTGGGTAAATATTCTCGATGGTTTTGTGGGTGTTCTTCAAGTTTTCTCCTTTTCTTTTCATCTTTCTTTTTAATTTCCCATATGGAGTTGATAAATAAAATATTAAAACTATCCTTCCTTTGAAATGTATTCAGAATTTTAATGAGTAAAAGGTAAACTCCAGATGAGTCTGCAAAGCTGCAGGTATTTCCAAAGAGTGAAGGAGTTTATCCTAGTAAGTTAAGCAAACTTTTTCAATGCTTCCCAGAAGCACTATTTACCATCATGCTTTATTTTCATTAATTTCTGAAAAGCCAGGTTTTGAGAGCTTCAGTTTCTTCCTGGGTGAATCTGCTCCCACAGCAAATGGGGCAAAATTTCTGTGTAAAGCTGGGACTTGCTATTCTTTAGCGTCAGACCGCCTTGACAAACTTATGAATAAACTGGGATTTATAGTCTCTTATTTTATTTGCATACAGTTTTAAATAATTGTACACAGTTTGACTATACCTGAAAACCATCCTTGCTACACAATGAGAAATCTCTATTTGTTTCTACTAATCATAATCGATGCATTTTGAAGATGGTCTTACAACTAGAGAAAGTGACTAAACAGTATGTCAGGTAATTTATTTTGGCCTAAGGATGTGTTTGAGTCTGCTCTTGAAAACAATACATGCTCACTGAAATATAGTTTAAATACATAAATTAGAGTATCAGATCAACATCTCCTACAGAAAGATGGCACAGCAGAAGGGTTCAGTTGATCTGAAGAAATGCTTGCTGAGTATACGCTGGTGTTTTCCAAGTGGGAATATCCCATACCCTAAATTCCCTCTCTCATTTAGACTAATTCAAGTTCACAGTATGGGTTTTGCATTAAAACAAATACTAATTAGATATTTGCAAACTCTACTATATTACATTTAGTCTTCTGGAGTAAGACTTCTGAGAGTCCCAGTACAGCAGAGAAATTGAAAGCAAGCTGGGAAAATAAGGAATAAATAAAGGAACTGAAGTAAAATTGTCATTATTTTGTGATTCCTGCTTCAGGACTATTTTTCCATTTTGCATTACATAATCACTGACTGAAAACTCCACAGATCAACTCAGGAGCAGACACTGGTTAAGTCATACTCCTTTTTCAAGAGAACGCCCTGAACTCTGATTGCATGGCCATTCTTGAGCTTCCTTCCTGGCTGAATGAACTCTACATGTAACTTGCAGAAGGTAGTAAAATTTCTCTATCCTCGTCCCATCCCAGCCTAGATGTGTTGAGTAGGGGTTTCTTTCAGAAGAATATGAGCATGAACTCCTCCAGCCTCACAGTGAAACTGCTACTTGAATCAATGCCTTGACTACACAGTTAAAAAGTGCGAGCACTGCAGCTCCACATCTAGAAGTCATTATTGAAAAGAACAAAATTATCCCTTCCCAGTGAAAAATCCTGGGTCCTGAACAGAAGAAAGTATTCTTCACAAACTTTTGGTAGGTAACTGCAGCTTGGAAAATGATGAGATTACAGACATATCTTCATTTTTATATTTTGTGTTAACAAAGCTGAGGCATTTTCTCACTCAGCATGTAGAGAAACCAGTCTGGTGTCACTGCCTCATTCTGTGGATGTTAGAGACAGCTGGATGTACATCACTGAGTCAGTCTGCTCTCAACTGCACACATTTTTCTCTGTTTTTTATGCTCCTCTGGAGAACCGCAGGCGTATTTTCTACACATTCATCTGCTTTCACATATGCAGAGGACTTCATAGAAGAGCAAGACTTGAGAAGACCAAAGATTGTCAAATTAATGGTAATGATGGTGTCCAATTTTTGTCTTTCTTTTATAATTGCAAGCAGTTTTCATGCTTTTCATTTCTAACTAAAACAACAGAGTAAGATCTTTCATTAAGATCAGCCATGAACTCATAATGTATGACATAAAGACATAGATGACAAATAAGGATACACGTCTTTCTAAGGTTTTAAGAGGAGGTAGCTCTTTTTTTTTTTCTCCATGCTGTCTCCTTGACCAGAGACTACATTACAGAGAAGAACTATTCCCTTATGTAGTTGTTGCACAGTTATATAGTGTTCACCAGAATCCAGATCTGAGATGATATCTTGTGTTTTCTACTGTTTTTTTTTCCCTTAGCCTTTATAATTTTCCTAAACAGATCATGAAAGAAAAATTCCTCAAACGAAAATTTTAAATCCAAAGTATATTTACAAATAAAACATTACCTTTTTCCTTTTCTTCTTTTTTTTTTCCTTTTGTGTGTATGTGTGTTTTATATATACAGAAAATTTATCATAATTACTGACCTCTAAAAGAGATGATTTTCATAGAATCTTGTATGATTACGGGAAGAAGCAGGTTCTGTCTCTAGCTGTTTCCTGTCTGTGTCACCTTGATTAACCAAAGTATTTGGTCCCTTGAATCCCATTAGAAGGGAGAGTTATTTCAGTAAGCAAGGCAGCATATGTTCAGTGTATGTTTTGTAGCACTCCTGGAATCTATGTTATAATCAAATTATAACAAATAGTCCTTTAGATTCCACATTTCCTATGGATCTTATTTATAAAATCAAAATTTCTTGATAACACTGAGTGAAAATACTTATTATTTTTATCATAAACAAAGAGGTTATTTTAGAGTTAAACCCCACACTCTGGATATATTTCTGGGTGTTTTAACAAAGGTTATTTTAGGGTTAAACCCCATACTCTGGATATATTTCTGGGTGTTTTAACAAAATCTACAGGATGAAAAGAGTTATTGGCACAGGTGGCTGGAAAAAGACAACTATGTCTGTCAAAGATTAGTCAGTAGTTCAAATTACATTGCATCTAGTTTTAGTTCTGACTGTCTTATGATAGCTATAAAGTCAATATTGGCACAGCATGCATACTTTAAAACCAGTGTGAGCTCTTGTGTGGATAAAGAATCACTAAAATATTCTCAATTAAAAAGAATGACTCCTGTTCCACTGTGAATTGTCATAGGACTTTGTGAAGTTACTGAATAAATCTACTAGCTAGTCAAACAAAATGAAGTTATATTTGTAAGAGAGTTGAAGATGAAAAGCATATTTTTACAGGAAAAATGAGATGTTCATGTTCCAAAGTAGAAAATATGATGACTGCCAGTAACCAAAAAGTAGTAAAAAATTATATAGAAATACTTTTTCTTTTTTTTCCCAAACAACAATTACACAAAACCATAAACATTGTTTTCCCTTTTTTTTTTTTTTTGCTGTTATATTTATTCCATTAGAAAACAGAGATTTCTTAGGCCTCTATTGGCTTCAGATACCAAACCCTATCATTTCATAGATACACCTCTTTTTAATTATCCTTGCTGTGACTAGTTTCATCTACAACCCTCAAGTAAATACAGAAAAGCCAGATTCTAGTCTGGAAATGTTTAGATAATGAGATCATTCAGCATCACACCTAACTCTCTGTCATGTGATACTGTCAAATTAGGAAACTTGATCATTTTTCTAGTATTCACTTTTGGTCCCAGCTTTGTTTCTTCTCTTTAATCGTAATGTTTATAAGGCAGTGAAGAAACTCATCAAACTTGATGAATATTTTTATCATGGCAATACATTCCTTTTTGAAAAATTGGACAATGGAAATCAACTAAAGACAAGCTACTATTAGGAAACTAGTAGTTATACATTAGTGAGCATTTGCCTGTTCATTTTTGTGCATCATGGTAAGGAATTAACATTTATACTATATAACAATTTATACTAATTATTTGCTGCTGTGATGAGTGAAACAAATAATAGTTACGCTATTTTTCTTGTTGTTATAATAACTGTATTTTTATTGGCTTATTTAAATTATACAAGGACTGCTCCGAAGGCAATGCCTTCTATTTTATTATGCTGGCCCATGATGTCATGGGCAGATATTGGTGGTATGGCAGTAGAGATTGAACCTTCCCACCGGTATTCTATTACATTTTGTTGCCATGTGACAGATGGCAGCAGAAGGGCAGTCTGACAGAATGGAAGTGCATATGAAGGAAAAGTGTGGAACTGAATTCCTCCATGCAGAAAAAAATACACCTATGGACATTCATTGACACTTGCTGAATGTTTCTGGTGACTAGCCAGAGGATGTTAGCTCAGTGAGGTGGTGGTGGTGTGTTTTAGCAGTGGTGACAGTGATGTGAAAAACGAACCACATTCTGGATGGCCATGTACATCTGTCATATCACAAAATGAAGAGCATCTTGATCAGTTCATCCATGCAAACTGGCAGATTTCATCCAAGGAACTATGATTGTAACCAGGGAACTATGGTACGAAGCTGAATACTGGCTTCGGTGCATTGGAAACAATGATAGCAGCACTGGAATATCACAAAGTTTGCACTAGGTGGGTCTCACAAATTCTCACACAGGAACAGAAGGAACACTGTATGCAAGTCAGAACCCACTGAATCAACCCAAGGCCTGAGAAGAAGACAACTTTTCTCTTGCAACACAATAATGCCAGGCCCCATATCAGTTTGAAGGCTGTTGAGCACATTGCCAGCCTGGGCTGGGCTGTCCTACCACACCTGTCATATATTCCAGATTTTGAGCCTTCTGACTTCGTCTGTTCAAGGTAGTGAGAGATGGAATGCATGGGCAACATTTGCATAGCAACGACACTGTCACAGCAGCTGTGAAAAAGTGCATCACCTTTACTGGTGATGCCTTTCCATGTGCTGCCCTCTGAGTCATAGTTAAATAGGTGACATTGCTTTCAAAGCAACATACATATTTCCTGCTGCAAGTTATAGCAGAGTTATATAACTGTCCAGGGGAAAAAGGTATTTTGTACACTTGGTACTTATTTGGAACAGCACCTTCTTATATGTCTGTACTGAAATGACTTCAGCTTGTACCCCTTATTTTGTTATGATTTTTTTCTGATTATTGACAGATTGTTCCTAAATCTTGACTAGTCAGAGCTTTCAAATGGACTATAGGATTTCCAAGTGTTAACTTGGTGAACTTTGTCTGCTTAACAGATTAATTTAATTTGTCTTTTTCAGTGACCTTTTGACTTGCAGTCATCTGCATTCTTTCCATGCTTTATTTCATTTTCTTTTACTGGAGAGCACTTTGGAATGTTTGTCATTCCAAGAACAACATAAATATTAATATATTGATAGCATTAGAGCTTTTCAGGCCTATTTTTCATTTCATGGGTTTTAAGAGCTACAAAAGCTACTGACTATACAGAAAATATAGTATAATGGCCTTTCTGAAATACACTGAATGAGATAAAACATATGAATTATTAATATCATTGAAGTCAGTGCTTTCTTGCTTATAGGCAAAATTTTCTGTGCCATTTTGAAATTTTTTTTCTAACACGGTGGTAAAGTTTGTAAGTAAGCACATGCTCCTTGTTACATCCTAAAAATAGTGATATGAATACATTTTATATGCAATGTTGTCATCAGGATGCACTTTGAACATGGAAGGAGACATTCATATGGGACTACCATTCCTCCAGGCAGTGCTAGCAAGCACCCTATACCATAGAAGGGCAGCTTCAGACTCTGACAGAGACAAGGGGTGCATACTTTTTGGATGTCCTGAATCATTTTATTCCCCACTCTTTATTTTCTGTGACTTGTTGATTTTATTGATTTACTTTTTTTTAAGGAATATTCTGCCATCTGGGCTCAAAAGCTAAACTATAAGCTGAGTCTCATTTATCACTCCATGGGAGGGAAGCCATCAGAATCTGTACATCAGCAGCAAAGCATCTAATACAAACTAATGAAAACAAATGGAGCTCAGCGTAAAGTCTACTCTCACATCTTAACTCATGGAGCTGTTTTCAAAATCATGAATGTTTAAGTACCCTGACTTTTAGATAGCCTTTGTAAAGTAGTGGCCTAATTCAGCTGAACCAGATGGAGAATGCATTAAGCCTGGATTGCTGCCCTTCTGAACTGCACAAGTTGTCAAGACATTATGAGCTAAGATAAGTTTTCCTATAAAAAATAAAACTCCTACCACTAATGTTCCATACCGAAGAAATGTGTAGAAGTTGTAGAATGAGAGGTTTGGTTTGGTTTTGTTTTCCACTGGTTCAGCCGCAGCCAGCTATATCCACTTTTTCAGTGCCTCTGTCTCTTGAACCTTGCTCTCTGTTCTGCTGCCTCAGGGAATGTCTTTTACAACACTGTCTCCTCACAAGCCTTACCTTCTCTTCCTCACGTTGGTATGTCTGATCAAGGCACAAGATACCCAGCACCCTCATATGTAGTGTTTTTCCACACCCATCTTCACTGAGAATCATGAGCAATACTTACTGGGGAAAAAAAAAAAAAAAGAAATGAAAAAAAAAATGAAAAAAAACCCCCACAACAACTGGATAACCAAAGAGAAACCAGGTACTAAGGAAGCTGAAAACAGTGTGCAACTGTATAACTTTCACTGCAATATCTGCCACTCAAATTTTAATTTGTTGACCTTCAGAGCATAAAGTTCATCTCCTAACTGATACTAAGTGATAGGCTAAGTGATATTGGAATTAGTATGATTGTAATAGTCTATTTATATTTTAATCTCTAAATATTCTGTTAGAATTTGTTAACTGCATTTTAGAACTCAATGAATAAATACGTACCTCAAACTCATTTCAAGGGCAGAATGTGTACCTACCTCTGAGTCTAAGCTACATCACTATTGCATAGGACCTGAGACAATGGCAAGAACTGGTACAGCAGGATGGAAAATCTAAGAAGTAGAATTACACAATTACTTCTCTACTTGTCTCATTTATTTTAAATAGAAAACAAATGCTGTCAGGAAGACAATGAATCTGGAAAACTGCAGATATTTTGTATATTTAAAATACACAGCATCTTTACTTTTAATTTTTCATGGAATCAGGTAGCTGGGCACGGCAGTGAAATCTACCTTTCTTTTTTCAGTTGTTATACTGGTTTATTTGTTATAATGCCCAAAATCTTTCTTTGATCGTGACAGGCATTTTATTCATTCTAGAAGAAAAACTGGGTGGCTATTTCAGCTGTGGAACTATTGTGATCTATTTTTTTTTTTTACCTGAAAGTCATTTAAAAAAAAAAAAAAAAAATCCACACAGCTCCCTCCCCCCAATTGTCTTCAAACTATTCATCCATAAATTACAGAATCATATAATCATAGAATGGTTTGGGTTGGAAGGGACCTTTATCATCTAGTTCCAACACTCCTGCTATAGGCAAGGACACCTCTCTCTAGATCAGGTTGCTCAAATCCCCATCCCTCCAGGTTGAGTCTCAAGAGAGCAGAGCAGAGGGGCAGAATCACCTCCCTCAACCTGCTGGTCACAATTCTCTTGGTGCAACCCAAGATATGGTTGACCTTCTGAGCTGCAAGGGAACATTGTTGGCCCATGTTGAGTCTTTCATCAATTGACACCCTCAAATCCTTCTCCTCAGGGCTGCTCTCAAGCCATTCTCTGCCCACCTTGTATCTGTGCTTGGGATTGCCCTGACCCAGGTGCAGGACCTTGCACTTGGCCTTGCTGAACTTCACGAGGTTGGCATGGGCCCACCTCTCCAACCTGTCCAGGTCCCTCTGGATGGCATCCCTTCCTTCTGGTGTGTCAACTGTAAAACTCAGCTTGGTGTCATCTGCAAACTTGCTGAAGGTGCACTCGATCCCACTATCCACATCACCTACAAAGATGTTAAATAACACTGGTCCCAACACGGATCCCTGAGGAATGCCATTCATCAGTGGCACTCATCAAATTATGTATGTTTTGAGAACATTTAGAGCATGTGCAAAAGATTACAACTGATGGCCAAACCTATACTTTCTTCTAATACACTTTAAAAATTTCAGGGAGGTTTATTTGTTTTTTTTTTCTTTCTCTCTCTCTCTTTTTTTTTTTTTTTTTTTTTGAGTTGCTAGAAGATTAATGAAATAGATTTTTTGTGATGAGAAATGAACAAAAGATACCCAGTTATACCCAGAAGTCTTTATTTATCTACATTTCCATACAAGATTTAAGAAGTGCTATCTTTCAATCTGAGTTTTCTGTGATGGAGTTGACAGACAGGAAATACTTTGCATTTGTACTTAACCTTTAAAGAATTGACTTTTTAGTAATCTTTAAAAGACATACATTTCAAATCCAGAACCTGTAGTACTTTGTGATTTAATATGGAATATATCCTAAAAACTGACAGTAAGAAACAATTAAGTCACTAAAATATCCCATATCTGTGCAAAAGTACTAAAGCACATTCCCAGAAATTCTCTTCTTAGGACAATAATACAACTGTTTGCTGTGAAGCTGTTTCACCAAGTATACCTTATTTTCTCCCTGTTTCATACGTCAACATTCAAAAATTCATGTTGAAGCTCAATAAGAAAGGACTTTCTTGAGTAAAGGTGATGAATTATCTTTATATTTCTCATTTTTCTGCCAAATTAAAGACTTTCTAATTAATACTATTAACAGACTTTTTATCGAAGATAGTTTGTAAGTTATGATGACATTTTTACTATTTTCCCTGGAACTTTCTCTAGGAATACAGTTGAAGTTGTTGCAGCAGTATTTTAGTAGTTTGCTTGCCACTTGAATTAAAGTCCCATTGTTCTAGGTCAAATAAATATTAAGCTCAAATCAAACTAAGATCAAATATGCTCACATTGTCACCTAGAAATAAAGTCCTTTTTCAAAAAATTAGAACTACATTGCTCCTTCACTTGTTTTGGAAAAAAGTATTTAATACTTAGTTTGTCAGGGAAACTGTGCAGTGGTACATCTGCATGATGTATCCCAGGATTTATCCTCCGGTCTTGTGCTCACTCACCACACATGTGCACATCCAGTAGGCTAATTCCAGAGAAAATTAATATTGGCAAGTATTACTGGAGATATGTTAAGAAGGAGAAGATAAATGGAAGAGGTCATTCCTATCTGTGTATTAATTTAATTACAATGAAGAATTTAAGAGTGATTTTGTGCAGCAGAGCATTATATTAACTGAATAAGAATCGAGAATCTCTATAGACAGATGGAGGAAGGGAGGAGGAGGATCTTTGAGAAGAAGTAAGTCTCACACTGAAAAAAAGATCTTAGTTGCACTGTTTCATTCAACGAAGTAGTATCTTTCTGCTTTAAAAATTAAAGATGATTATGCCCTAAAATATTTGATTTATTTATCATAGTTACCACACTCACCAGAAATAACCCCTTTAACAGCAGCAGGGCAAACCCTTGAAAGTGACAGATACAAAGAAGGAAAACTTATATTACTTTAAATCATTTTTTGCCAGTCATTTTATGTTAAACTATACTTGAGAAAACCGGAGAAGTCTGGTTTCTCACTGGTTTTCATGCCATATGGTGCTGCTGCACTACTGCTTGCACTGGTCCTCTTTAGTTCCAATACCATCAGGTTTGACAGACTACCTTTACTTTTCATCTTTTTTATATTGTCTTGAGAAGTAACAATGCTGTCTTTTCTTCACCATTCAAGATATAATATCCATTTAAATAAATGGGGTGAAATCTTCACAATCTGACCTTTTTCCCAAACTCTGATCTGTACAGACAACAATTTCAACCTCATTTGGATTGTTGGAGAGCAGCGTTTTGTTGTGGGAAATGATACTTTGGGGTGTAAGAGAGAATATGGGGAGGAAGAAATTAAGTTGGGAAATAAATATACCAGCAGGAGAAATGTGAGACTGATTAGCTGAGAGGCTGGGGAGGATGAACAAATCTCTATCTGGCTATTTGCAGTTAGGCAGAACCAGGAATTGGAAAACATACTGGTGACGAAACGTAAAGAAAACCCATCAATGGTACACAGAGGTGTATTTGACTTAATTTTTCTGCTGTGTCCTTGATCATTTACCATGATAACTGTTTTGTAGAAAGAAACTGGAAAATACTGGGGTCTGTTGTCATTTGCCTACACAAACTGTAGTAGATCTCCACTACTGGAGTGCACATCTCCAAATCCAGCACTCCACAGGGCGTGTACAACTGTGGCCTAGCACCTTAGCACTGCAGATTTTTTGTTGTTGTTTGTTTTTCTCCTAGAGCTGATCTAGACAGGAGCAATTGTTGTGAGAATGAAGTTTTGCCTGAAATGTAAGATTGTCTTGGAAATACTTAGCTAAGAATTTTTTAGTCCTCTCTAAACATTATGCCTTACAATAATTTTGCTTTTCTTTAAAAAATATTGATCCCAAAGACTGTAAGAAATAATGCCAGCAGCATATTGCAGGGATACTTGAGCCTACACTGATGAGTGTAGAATACAGGGACATTCTGGAAGAGAAGTATAGGATGATATTTTCTCAAACTCCATAATGCTTGCTTTTTCTGAAGAGGAACAAGCAGGGCTTAGCAGTGGATCAAATTGCATTCTCACTACCTGTATTGACCTTCTGCTTGACCACAGAAACAGATTTCACCTCAATCTCTGTCTTGCATCAGTAGTGGCAATTTGGACCTCTTTTTCAGAGAAATGCTTCTTTTGTATAGGTTCACACAATGTTCACAAACTATCCTTATTAAAATCTGAATATGGTGGAGAGTTGTGCGGACAAAGTTGTGAGAATAAGGTATTCCAAGTTTTGGAATGAAAGTACATGAAATTAACAGAGCTTCAGCTTAACTGAAAATACTAGATTGTGTGCAGTCTCAAATTTGAGAAATAAAATCTGCTCTGCCTTTTTGATAGAGCATTTTGTACTGTACTTCCTGGAGAGACAGCACAAAAATGTAAAAGTAGTGTCTACCCTTGTTAGCATTCTTGGTGCAATACAAAGACTTTTAGGATTGAGGCCAAGATAATTACACGGTGTAATTTTGCCTTTCAAGAGCTGCTCTCAGTTCTAACAAAAATGTTAGTAAAGTTTATTTTCTTTCAAAACAGAATTTATCTTATAGCAACGGACTTACAGATTTCAGTGTCGGTAGCTGTGACACAGTAGGCTGTGTAGACCTCTAGGGTCTTTGGTTCTTGCTGTGTGCCAAATTTCTTTCTTTTGAAAGAAGCAAAGTTTCCACGTCACTCAGCAATCTGAAACTGATGCCAAGAGCAGTGGCAAAATGATCAGTCAGTAAAATAGACCTCACCCAGGTTCTGTTATTTTCATTCAACTGCTAGCTGCTATTTAAGATGATCCTTTCAATGAAGTCCTCAAGGAACTCTAAAGCAATACTTAAATATATTTTTTTCCACTTGCGAATGACTATGGAGCACGGTGTGGAATATTTCCACATCATTATATGTTCAACTTCACGTTCAGTTTCATTGAAAAAGCAATACTTCTGAACTTCACATAAAGATTTTCAGGTAACTGTTTCCCATTAGACACAACTGATCTTCTTATAACTATCCTGACCTAATCTTTATGGTTCTTGACTATGCCTTTAGGAATACTCTATAGGAGAAAATTTCAAGTGAAGGTCAGTTCAACAGCATTAGATATTTTATTTTTAAATATGTGATTGGAATGGTAAACTGTTTAATAACAGGAATATAGACCTCTGCAGTGTGGTTTTTCTAAGACACATTATGGATTCTGACTTCATTCTTTACAAAACAACCTAAGTTATGAACTACCTGTATTTGTAGTTCTCTCTAAATATGTATTTCTGAATCTATAAATATGTATCTACTTATTCACACGCATACACACTCCTACAGTCTCGTATGGGAAGCCGTGTATAAAAAGTGACCTTATTTTGTCCTCCTCCAATCAATTTGTATTCTCGTATACATAATAATGAATTGTAGTGTTATACAGCTATATCTTCAGCATATGTATACTGTAATGGCCTCAGTAATAGCAAGCTGGGGATGTAAACCATTGCAGATAGATGTAGATCCTCTGTATAGTTATGTATGATGTATTATGCAAAGACATACTAGAGATGTAGTGGTGCTGTGCATATTAAAGTCACTGTGCCTGAAAAAAAATAGATTGGGAAAAGGGTACAGATAAAATGTGGTCTTGCTGGAAATGAAGAAATTAATTTGATTGATTGTATGCAGGGCACTACCAGGGCATATCATAAATTGTACTCCAAGGTTTAGAAATGGGCAAAATTTATAAAGGAAATGATAATTGCTAAACAACTGCAAACTTTTCTAATGCATCTTCCAATAAATCTGCATAACAATGCAGTGGGGAAATAGACTATTCTGAACAAATTTAATGAATTTTACAAATGAATGTATTTAGACATGCTATAATACTGAGATATCCCAGTCTGTCTGAACAAGAGGGAATGTCACATTTTTTTCAATGTAAAAAATATGCTTTTACTATTGTTCTGTTGCTTAGCTCAGTACCATCTAATAGGAATCCATCATACTCCCAGTACACTTCGTTCTTGTTGCATTCTATTTTTTTTTTCTATTCTATTTAATTTTATGCAAGTAAAACTTCAGCTTTATTTTGTGGCTATCTGCCGTTTTGTAAGGCTATACGCCCCAACCTCAGCAGTGATGAAATCAATACTGCACTGTGAAAGAATGTATTTTCTTGCAGATATGTGTGCCTGGAGATTTTTTAAACACTGTCTTCATGCTGTGTTTTTTTCTATGAGATTAATCTATGTTTATGAGGTGTGAATGAAAACTGGCATTTGTCAGAATGTTTTGTTTTTGAATAAAGGTTATTTGATACTGTTTAGGGCCACTGAATTATTGCAGATTCTATGAAATTTACTTCTGCAAGAGTTCTAATCCTACAATAGTGACATATCCTGGCTGTACTTTGCAAATACATAGAGGAAAATTCATAACTTACATGAGAAGGTCAGGGCCAAAGATTTAGGATGATGAGAATCCAAAATGAAACTGGGTCTTAAATGTATAAACATATCCCTTGCCTATACAATCCAGCTTATAGTAAATAACTGCAGGTCTTTTCTGTTTAGAAACCCTCTAATCCCTTGTTGTGTTTTTTTGCTCTGTAGCATTGTAATTCACTGAAAGAGTAGAGAAAAATATCGGAGTAGACAGTGAGAAGTGTAGAAATTATGAGATATAAAACCAAGGAAAGTGGAAGAATATTATAGTATGGAGGTGCAGGTGACAATACAAGCCACAAATTGTAATGTAAATATTTTACAAGTTTTCTTATTTATGCTAATTATTTTGCATACAATTTTCAGCAAAATATAAAAAAGCATAGAAGTCACTGGAAGCCTGTCAGGCTTTATTGAATGCTTTGAAGCAAGTAAAATCGGGTTCGATTAGGTTAAATGTTAGAAGTGAACGCTATAGCTGAGGTATGGATCAGTAGGTCAATAATTAGGAGTCAAGGAAGGGCCCGTTTAAGAAGAGGAAGCAAGTGTTTGAGTATTTCAGACGATCTGAAAAAAATGTAACAAAGCAACTTGGCCAAGATTCATGAAATCTGTAGAAAACTAAATTGTACTTGCAGTTACAGATTTGATAAGGTACAAAATTTGCTTACTTTGTCACCCCACTGTTAGATGAGCTGTACAGAATTTTGCTACTTTGAGGTAGAAGCTAATATCATGAATTGTATGAATTTCTTCACAAGCAGCCAAAGATTCTCAGTAGTGTGACACTCTAAACCTGCTATCTGTGGAATGAAAACAAGATGTAATACTGCTCTACTAAACTCTACTAAACTCCACTGTTGGTAGAAATCTAAATTGAGAAAACCAAGCGGGCAAAAAAAAAAAAAAAAAGCATCTGTAACTGTTGTAAGAACATACTATTACTGAGAAATTTTCACCTTATTTTTATGTCATCAGCACTGATATAGTGTTTCTGTTTTCAACTAAAGGCACGTATTGTACAGACTTCAAATACCATTTGCTGATTGTGTAATGCTTAGCTTCAGCCAATTGCATTAATAATTCTTTTGAAGTAATTGTTTTTGCTCAACAGAGCCCCTTTCTGGATAAGACTCATGCAATTTTGCAAGGTTTAGAGTAATATTTGTACCAAATATTAAGTCATGGAACTGCACGTTGGCCTAGTAAGCGAATTGAGAGTAGGAACCATTTCAGAGTTACAGAACATCTGAAACTGCTTTCCTGGAACCTTTTCACAAGTATTCTGTTCCTTTGGAGGATGAGCTGCTCACAGTGTCTGGTATAGAAAAAAGAGTTTTTACTGCTGTAGATTTTCACTATTCTTGTAACATGAAACCATTATGGAGGAGCTTAAAGGAAGGGAGAAGATGGGGAAGACTTTTGTCTTATAGGCAAGAGAGTTCAACCCAAATACCCTCCATGAATTATCTTCTTAAAATTGTTGTCATAATGCAGTTATGCAGATGAGGACCCACAATACTATTCTTGATGCATATACTTACTGGATCAGAGAGGTATTAAAAGAACATTCATTCCCTCCTCCCCTTCCCTCCTCCCACCCCCTTCCCAAACACACAAAGCCATACAGATGAATTCAGGGAATGTGAAAGAGCATGAGAAATTCCCATTGGAACTATTCCCAATACACTGCATAAATAAAAGATGGAGAAGTTTTGGGGTTTGTTTTTCCACCTCCATTTTACATAGAATGCTAAGTGTGGAGAGTGAAGCATTTCTGAGGCAGTCAGCAGCACCTCTTCTTTCCTTATTTCTGTCTTGTTTCCCCTTTCAGACCGACCAGCTTTCTCTCCTCTCACTCTTCCACAAAAGATTTCCAGCAGAGAGCAGCTGGTGCCTCGTTTTGGCTGCTTTCCCCAGACTCTGGGGGCTTTCAATAGAAATCAATGGTTGCTTATTTTCCCTTGTACTGTGTTCTTCATGTGTGGACTGACATGTCCTCAACCATAGTGACCCATTCTGCTGAGCTTTTCCCATTCAGATGTGCCTCTTTACAAATAGCGGAAATTAGTAGAGGGCTAGTGTCAAACTGCTTGTCACATCTTGTTTTCAATCTGTTTAAATCAGGTTTATAGTGTCCTATTCAGAAGCCTAGACTGCTTTTGAGCGCACACAATGCATTTCAGGCGTTCTATCAGGCGATAAATACAGAACTCCACGTTGCTATTAAAAAATAATCAAAACGATTAGTCTTTTGAAATTTTTTAAGTAACTTATTTGCTGGGAATTTGTTGTCTTAATTGTGCCACGTCACCTGTTCATAGGTATTCATCTCTATAAGATGTAAAATCTTTCCTAGTTGATCTGTCAGTGTTGCAGTTGTATAGTAAATAAGTTCTCCTATTGATTTAGCAGTAATGAATGAAGGAGTTAGTGAATGAATAATCGAAGAATTGCTAGAATGGATGCAGTAAGCCTGAGCTACTGGTATTCTCTTAGGCTCCTAGGGGCTTCTGTAAAATATAGTTTGTTTTATATCTCCACCTAAGGAGCAACCATGTTAGAATATCAATGAGGAAGAATACAGGTAGAGTTTCACTAAATTTTATGTGTTAATTTAGAATGAGGGAGGAATTTTTCTAAAGTGTTTGCAACCTTGAAATTTTATGGAAAGATAAGTCTTCATAAAATAGGAATTCTATTATTTTTCAACTTGGCAATACGTTATTAACAACTTACTATGTTACATAAGCATGAAGAAAACTTCAGCATACATTAAGAAATCTTAAAACAGACTATAATTTTACCTCAACTCAATTTTGAATGTCTTTGTACTTGCCAAGTACATTATCCTTGGTGAGTACAAATGCTTTGTGCGTTCAATGGCATTTAGTTGCCAAACAATAAAGCTACTGAAACAACATATGCAAATGCTTTCCACTTATTTTTAACAATATGTAGAGGTGTAGGACTCCTGCTACAAGCACTACTCACTGCATGCTCCAACACAACTGCTGCCATATTCTGTTGGGAACTTTCGAAATGTTATCCTAGGAACGCTTACTTGAATCTCAATATGTGTTTATTTGAATGATCAACGTTTCCTTTTCTTTAAAAAGATGAAAAAATGAAAATCAAATGGAAGAAGTGGTTCCCTGAAAAATCTCAATGCACTAACTGAAGGAAAGTTAAAAAAAATATTAAATATTTTCTACAGCACAGTACACTAAACTGTTGAGAATTCTTCTGCAATTTCCAATATTCATTAGCCATCAAGCTGATAGAAAAAAACAATGGCAAGGAGTAAATACCACTAAGGGGTTCCTTCTATTAGATGATATTCAGAAGGTAAGACCTCTGAAGTATTTCAGTAGTGGCCTGGGAGGAGATCTTGGAGCAATTTTGGCTATGGAGACATGAGCAAGGGTAGCGATTTCTTGTAAACAGAATTCTTACTCCATGTACTAGTGCCTGTTATCTTTGTTTCGAGCATGTAGCCACACAGAAATTGCACAATTAGCTATCTCTTCTCCTCTCCCAAAAGAAACTGCTTTTGCAGGTCTGAAAGTTACAGAGAAAACGTTAATTGGGAAAGATGTATTTTCCAGTACTGGCTTTGAGATGATCATTAAAATGACTTTGACAATCTGCTAGGTTAATTAGAAACTAGAGAACAAAACAAGTACCACTCAGATTAGAGGAGGAGACAGAAATTGTTTAAATATCTTCTGAGGTCAGTTGTTATCTCATCTCTCAAGTCTCCTGTAAGAGTGTAATGGCCAAACTCCATTAATCAAATGTCAGACTTATGTTTAGGAAAGCCTTTCTTAAGCTTCCCATACATGACATTTTAAATTATGGCCTGAATTCATCAAGACCAGTCCACTATTTCAGATGAACTAGATACAAAGCCAAGAAGTAACATATCACATCTTTCAAATGCATGTTGATATATATATTCACATATATTCACATGGATATTTGAGCCCTGAGTTTAATATGATATCTCCACTTAATTTTCCTATTATCATTTTCACTGGGGCTTGAAAAGCTCATTTTATCTTTTACATTTTAATAAGTGTTTACTATTTCTTACCTTGATTGTGGAATAAAATGTGAAAATTTGAGCTCTCATTCTGGTAGACTGGCCATAGAATCTTAGAAGTTGGAATTCTATACAACCAAAATGGCTTTTTAAATAGAAATGTTTCCCTTTTCTGAGTACTTAAGTTCTTCCATTTCTTTGTTAAGCTCTCAATTCAGTTTTGGCAATTGTTGCCAAATCTTGAGAACATCTGTTTTGATTTTGAATTTGGTTCTTTTTTCACTTTTTTTTTTTAAAAAAATCTTTTAATTACTTATTCCAAGATATATATATATATATATATATATGTAAGTTACTTTTCCCAGGAGCATGGTGAACAGAGTGTGGCAGGTCAGTAAGACCATGGCATGGCAGTTTGCACAGCAGTTTGTGCAGGCAGGGTGACGGGGGGCAGAGTATTTCCCCACTAAGGAGGCCAGCTCACCTATCAGCTGCCTCCCTGACAATAAATCTAGCCATGGTCTCCTCTAGGCTGAAAGCTCTTGCCAAAAACAATGTGGCTATCCAGACTGAGAGCCTGCCCAGAAATACAGCTCTTGAGGTCTCTCACTGGAGGGAGTGCCTGAGCCTGCTGCTGCCACCAAAGGATGACAGAGATACCACCTGTGTGAGGTGTGAGCAGGTGGATGATCTGCTCGGTGAGGTGGCAGAGCTCAAGGAGGAGGTAAAGAGATTAAGGGCCATCAGGGAGTGTGAGCTGGAGGTAGATCGATGGAGTAACTCCCTGCCATATCTATGAGAAAGGCTCTGGAGTGGTACGCCCCAAATAGTGGTGGACTCCCTGCCATGCCAGTGTAGAGCAGAGGGAGGAGACCTAACAGATACAGATGAATGGAAATAGGTCTTGCTCGGTGTCACAGGGAAACCCCTTCCCTACCTACCTCACCCTTCCCAGACGGCCTTAAGCAAGAGGCTTGAGACTCTGGAACTTGTGGGAGAGGTAACTGAGTAAGCGGTAGAAGGTCCAACAAGAAGGCTGTCTAGAGTGAGGCAGTCAACTGTGTGCCTCAAGACTGCCTTCACCAAGAAGAAAAAAAAAGATAATTGCCATGATGCTATGATGTGGAATACCAATAACAAAAATCATAGAACCATGACAGTGACTCAATTCTGAGGGGAACAGAGAGCCTCATGTTAGTTAGACCCTATAGGAAAGTGTGCTTCTTCCCTGAAGTCTGCACCAGAGACAATACCACAAAACTTCTTGGTCTGGTTCACCCTTCTGATAATTATTCTTTACTAATTGCTCAGGCTAGCAGCAATGAGGTTGCTGAGAGAAGCCTTAGGCCTATCAAAAGGTACTTCAGGAGATTAGGGTGGTAAGTGAATGGAGGGGGAGTAGAGATGGCATTCTCCTCTATCCCTTCAGTGGTAAGGAGGGATATTGAGAGGATCAGGAAAAAATACCTGATAAATACATGGCTAAGAGGCTGGTGCCACTGTAGGAATTTTGATTTTTTTAGACCTTCAGGCAGTTTACTCAGCAGCTGGCCTAATGGCTGAAGATGGGTCTCATCAGTCTCGAAGAGGAAAAGAGATCCTACCCCACAAGAGCTGGCAGGGCTCATTCAAAGGGCTTTATAAACTGGATGTGAAGGGGGAAGGGGATGAAATGCTTGGTTTGCTTGAGATGAACCTGAGGGAACAATGCCAGGATTGGGGGTGAGGACAGTGACTAAGCTGAAGTGCATCTACATGCATGCATGCTGCACGCAGCATGGGTAGCAAACAGGAGGAGCTGGAAGCCACCCTGGGGCAGGCAAACTATGACTTAGTTGCCAGTACTGAAACACAGTGAGATAACTCCCACAGCTGGAGTTCTTCAGTGGATGGCTATAAGCTCTTCAGAAGAGTTAGACAAGGAAGGAGTGGCAGTGGCCTGGCTGCCTGTAGAGAGTGTTTCAGTGTCATATAGCTTGAAGCTGGGAATGATAAGGTCGAGTCCCTGTGGGTAGGGATCAGAGGAAAGGTCAACAAGGCTGACATCCTGGTAGTGGTCTGTTATAGACCACGAAACCAGGATGAAGAGATGGACGAGGCATTCCACGGGCAGCTGGCAGAAGTTGCACAATTGCCAGCCCTTGTTCTCGTGGAGGACTTCGACTTCCCTTATATATGCTGGAAATGCAATACAGCCCAGAGGAATCAGTCTACGGTGTTCCTGGAGTGTATGGAAGGTGACTTCCTGCCACAGCTGGTAAGTGAGCCTAGTAGGGGAGAGGCCCCACTAGACATGCTGTTCATGAACAGAGAAGGACTGATGGGAGATGTGGAGGTCAGGATCTGTCCTATGCAGAGTGACCATGAAATGGTAGAGTTCTCAACTTTGAATTGTTCAGAACACTGGCAAGGAGAGTCCCTTGGGAGCTAGTCATGAAGAGCAAAGGGGTCCAGGAAGGGTGGATGCTGCTTAAGAAGGAAGTTGCAGAGGCACAAGAGTAGGCTGTCCCTGGGTGCCATAAGATAAGCCAGCAGAGAAGAAGACAAGCATGGATAAATGGAGAGCTTTTGCTGAGACTCTGGGAGAAAAAAAGTTTGCCTCCTGCAGAAGAAGGGACAGGCAACTCAGGGAGAGTACAAGGAAGTTGCTAGCATGTGCAAGGAGAAAATCAGAAAGCCATGAACTCAACCTGAACACTATGGTAAAGAACAACTGTCATGGTTTTATGATTTTTGTTATCGGTATTCCACATCATAACATCATGTAGTGCACTGGGAGTTAAAGAGTTAATGCTCCAGTTCCCTGGACTTCCTATTTTCCAGGTACCTGGTTCTCAGAAGAGAATAACTACGTACACCAGAGGACTTAGCATTCAGAGGGAAAGATAGAATTCCTTGTAAGTCACGAGACACTCTTTTTTTTTGTTTTTTTGCTGCCTGGGAGTGCATGTTACCCTGCCGTCCTGCCTTCAATTCTTCGAGTAAGGCCGTCAGTTTTGGACACTCTCTCTCTCTTATTTTATTTGATTTATTAGCCTCAATTCCGGTTATATTGTATTATATTGTGTTATCTTGCATTCTGATATCATATTTAGTAAATTAACTTTCCTCCTCAGATTGTTGCCGCTGTTCTGTCTCTAGGCTTGTCTCCCATCTCCCTACCCTTTCCCTTCTCCATTCCCCTTTCCCAGGGCATGGGTTCATGAGTCCCTTGCCCCATTAATCACAAAACCGGGCCGAAGTGGCCCGTAAACCATCAACACCCCCTCCCTCCCTTTTTTGGGCTGGTGGGTCTGTGGGCCTGCTGTCCCTCTGTCACAGACACAGACAGATCTAGAGATAACTCCATGACAGTTATTGGTGGAGAATGCAGGCAGGGGACCCACAGACTTCCAAAGTAATCGATGCTGAAACGCAGTTCCTTCTAGCCCCTCGACTGCCGGTGCTCAACTGGATGTTTCAGGGAAAGGTTCCCTCCACCCATCATGCTACTGATGCCACTTGGAGCAAGTGGATTGCGCTGATTACACAGCGAGCTCGGATGGGGAACTTCAGTCATCCAGGAATCTTAGAAGTGATCATGGACTGGCCTGAAGGCAAAAAGTTTGGAACATCACCAGCGGAAGAGGTATCGCGTGCTAAAGAGGCCCACCATACAATGAATTACCAGAAAATGAAAAGAAATTTGCCCTGTTCACTGATGGATCATGTTATATTGTGGGGAAGCATCACAGGTGGAAAGCTGCTGTGTGGAGCCCTACACAACAAGTTGCAGAGGCCACTGAAGGAAAAGGAGAATCGAGCCAATTTGCAGAGGTAAAGGCTGACCAACTGGCCTTAGATGTTGCCAAATAGGAGGTGGCCAGTGCTTTATCTTTACACTGACTCATGGACGGTGGCAAATGCCTTATGAGGGTGGTTACAGCAGTGGGAACAAAATAACTGGCAACGAAGGAGTAAACCTATTTGGGCTGCTGAACTGTGGAAAGACATTGCTGCCCAAATATGGTTGTAAAGTTCTGTCATGTAGATGCCCATGTGCCCAAGAGTGGGGCTACTGAAGAACAACAAAATAGCCATCAGGTAGATCGAGCCTCCAAAATCAAGGTGGCTCAAATGGACTTGGACTGACAACACAAGTGTGAATCTTTTCTGTCTCGGTGGGCCCATGAAACCTCGGGCCATCAAGGAAGAGATGTGACGTGTAAGTGGGCCAGAGACCGAGGGATGGAGTTAACTATGGACACTATTGCACAGGTTATTCATGACTGTGACACATGCGCCACAATTCAACAAGCCAAGAGAACAAAACTTTCTCTGGAGGGATGGGCGATGGCAAAGGTATAAATATGGGGAGGCATGGCAGGTTGATTATATCACTTTGCCACGAAGCCACAATGGTAAGCGTTATGTGCTCACCATGGTGGAGGCAACCACTGGGTGGCTCAAACATTTCCAGTACCCCATGCTACTGCCTGAAACACCGTGTTAGGTCTAGAGAAACAAGTCCTCTGGCGACATGGCACTCCAGAAAGAATTGAGTCAGATAATGGGACTCATTTCAAAAATTCTCTTGTAAATACTTGGGCCAAAGATCATGGCATTGAGTGGATCTATCATATCCCCTATCATGCACCAGCTCTGGTAAAATTGAACAATACAATGGGTTGTTAGAAACTGTGTTGAAAGCAATGGGTGGTGGAACATTTAAGCGTTGGGAGAAGCATTTGGCAGGAGCCACCTGGTTGGTCAGTACTTGAGGATCTATAAATCAAGATGGTCCTGCCCAATCCAGCTCCCTACATAATGTAGAGGGAGATAAGGTCCCTGTAGTACATGTAAAGAGCATGTTGAGAAAAGTGGTTTGGGTCTGTCCAGCTTCTGGGAAGGGCAAACCTCTCTGTGAAACTGTTTTTGCTCAGGGACCTGGATCCACGTGGTGGGTGATGCAAAAAAACAGGGATGTTCAATGTGTACCACAAGGGAATTTGATGCTGGGGGAGTGCAGTCAGTAATACCATGTATATATATGTATATATATGTGTGTGATTTATTTTTTAATGTGTGTTTGATTTATTTGCCTCAATTCCAATTATGTTGTATGATATTGTGTTATCTTGCATTCCAATACCTTATTTAGTAAATTAGCTTTCCTCCTCAGATTGTTGCTGCTCTTTTGTTTTTAGGCCCATAGTCCTACCCCTTCCTTTTTTCCCCCTTCCCCTTTCCTGGGGGGAAGGGGTGAAATTAGTTCCATTAGTCATGGAACTGGGCTGAACTGGCTCATAAATTACTGACAATGCTTACCATGCAAGTAAGGCTTAAAGTGTCCCAGCTGGTAATCAGCATTCAGAATCCTGAGTTTGGATTAGGGCTTGTTGCACTAATGGCAGGATTATAACAATTGTTGTTTCAAATACAACTCTTCTTTTATATGCACATATATTTCATATGCAGCAGTGTGCTGTGCTTGGTGTCCTGCTGTGGAGTGCTCTATTAAGCTGCAAAAACAATTTCCATGAGCTATACTGTTTGGGCAACAGAATTTATTGACCCATCTTCTCAGGCACTTGTTGAAAAAAAGCTGGATGTTGCAGTTACTTTACTTTCTGTGGCAGCAATAAGAAAATGTGTGTGTGATGGTCATGATCCTTACCGACATAGCCTGGTATCTAATAACAGCTAACAGAAACTAGCCTGCATATATTCCTTGAATTTTTTTTAAAGGCTACAGGCTCAAAGGTAGTGAAAATAGAAGACCACCATGGAAAGAAATCATAGTAAGACCTACATCTAAAAACATTATCAGCAGAACCACATGGATTTCTATTCCTGATGGACCTAGTCATATCAAAGTTCTGGCAAAGACTAGAAATGAAAAAGCATCATGTATTTTTCTTTAGTTGAATTCTTTTGGGTTCTATTCCTACAGTATTTATCAAAACACCACTTTCAGCAGCTCCTCTGAGGATAGCAGCATTCAATTTCAGTTCATAAAGTTAGTGTGATACTGTTGGACTAGACCTGGGGCAGGAGGAGGGAAGGAGGCAGGGAGCAACCAGGCAAAATCCATCATCCAGCCAAGAGAGAGTAATGGCATCTTTCTCATCTTGCACCCCACGAGTATTTTCTCTGAAATCAAATTATATTTTTACTTAATCACTTTAATGGACTGGACAGAGGCAGAAAGAAAATATAACATCAAAACAAATCATAGGTGCAGCTTCTTCTTTCTTCTTTTAACAGTCATTCGAGCGCTGGGGGAAAAGTTCAGATGCTGACTCTTCTCTGTTAGCCCTACAGGCTATTCTATTTTTTGTTTGTTTGTTTGTTTTCTCAACATTTCAATGAGGTAGAAATGTTTGTGTATGAACTTATTTGTGTGTTCATTTCCTGGTTTGCCTGCTGAAAAACAAATTCTGGATTGCAACCTCATATACATCTGCCTTGGAGTTTTACCTAAGAAATTCCCTCTAATTTACAATTACTATCGATATTGCTGAAGAACTTTTCAAGAGCAAGATGCAAGTGAGAAACAGAGATATCCAGTGTGCTAATTCCTGGATACAGTATTTAAATTACAAAGTAAAAATGGATTTTTTTT